>NW_026780208.1:0-49043 GCF_030144855.1 Hypanus sabinus | reverse complement strand
GTGTGGAGGGAGATTCACTCTGTGTCTGACTCGGGGAGTGTGTGAATGTGACGGTGTGGAGGGAGATTCACTCTGTGTCTGATCACGGGAGTGTGTGATGGGACGGTGTGTAGGAGATTCACGCTGTGTCTGACCCCGGAGTGTGTGATGGGACGGTGTGGAGGGAGATTCACTCTGTGTCTGACCCCGGAGTGGTGTGATGGGACGGTGTGGAGGGGGATACACTCTGTGTCTGACCCGGGAATGTATGATAGGACGGTTTGGAGGGGGATTCACTCTGTGTCTGTCCCTGGGAGTGTGTGATGGGACGGTGTGGAGGGTGATTCACACTGTGTCTGACCCGGGGAGTGTGTGATGGGACGGTGTGGAGGGAGATTCACTGTGTGTCTGACCCCGAGAGTGTGTGATGGAACGGTGTGGAGGGAGATTCACTCTGTGACTGACCCCCGGAGTGTGTGATGGAACGGTGTGGAGGGAGATTCACTCTGTGACTGACCCCGGGAGTGTGTGATGGGACGGTGTGGAGGGGAGATTCACTGTGTGTCTGACCCCGGGAGTGTGTGATGGGACGGTGTGGAGGGAGATGCACTCTGTGTCTGACCCGGGGAGTGTGTGATGGGACGGTGTGGAGGGAGCTTCACTCTGTGTCTGACCCCGGGAGAGTGTGATGGGACGGTGTGGAGGGAGATTCACCCTGTGTCTGACCCGGGGAGTGTGTGATGGGACAGTGTGGAGGGAGCTTCACTCTGGTGTCTGACCCCGGGGAGTGTGTGATGGGACTGTGTGGGGGGAGATTCACTCTGTGTCTGACCCCGGGAGTGTGTGATGGGACGGTGTGGAGGGAGATTCACTCTGTGTCTGACCCCGGGAGTGTGTGATGGGACGGTGTGGAGGGAGCTTCACTCTGTGTTTGACCCCGGTGTGTGTGATGGGACGGTGTGGAGGGAGATTCACTCTGTGTCTGACCCCGGGGAGTGTGTAATGGGACGGTGTGGAGGGAGCTTCACTCTGTGTCTGGCCCCGGGTGTGTGTGATGGGACGGTGTGGAGGGAGATTCATTCTGTGTCTGACCCCGGGAGTGTGTGATGGGACGGGTGTGGAGGGAGTTTCACCCTGTGTCTGACCCCGGGAGTGTGTGATGGGACGGTGTGGAGGGAGATTCACTCTGTGTCTGACCCCGGGAGTGTGTGATGGGACGGTGTGGAGGGAGTTTCACCCTGTGTCTGACCCCGGGAGTGTGTGATGGGACTGTGTGGAGGGAGATTCACTCTGTGTCTGACTCGGGGAGTGTGTGATGGGATGGTGTGGGAGGGAGATTCACTCTGTGTCTGACCCCGGGAGTGTGTGATGGGACGATGTGGAGGGAGATACACTCTTTGTCTGACTTGGGGAGTGTGTGATGGGATGCTGTGGAGGGGGATTCACTCTGTGTCTGACCCTGGGGAGTGTGTGATGGGATGGTGTGGAGGGAGATTCACTCTGTGTTTGACCCCGGGAGTGTGTGATGGGACGGTGTGGTGGGGAGATTCACTGTGTGTCTGACCCCGGGAGGTGTGTGATGGGACTGTGTGGAGGAGATTCACTCTGTGTCTGACTCGGGGAGTGTGTGATGGGACGGTGTGGAGGGAGATTCACTCTGTGTCTGACCACGGGAGTGTGTGATGGGACGGTGTGTAGGGAGATTCACTCTGTGTCTGACCCCGGAGTGTGTGATGGGACGGTGTGGAGGGAGATTCACACTGTGTCTGACCCCGGGAGTGTGTGATGGGACGGTGTGGAGGGAGATTCACTCTGAGCCTGACCTCGGGAGTGTGTGAAGGGATGGGGTGGAGGGAGATTCTCTCTGTGTCTGACCCCGGGAGTGTGTGAAGGGATGGGGGTGGATGGAGATTCACTCTGTGTCTGACCCCGGGAGTGTGTGGTGGGACGGTGTGGAGGGAGATTCACTCTGTGTCTTACCCCGGGAGTGTGTGATGGGACAGTGTGGAGGGAGATTCACTCTGTGTCTGACCCCAGGAGTGTGTGATGGGACGGTGTGGAGGGAGATTCACTCTGTGTCTGACCCCGGGAGTGTGTGATGGGACAGTGTGGAGGGAGATTCACTCTGTGTCTGACCCCGGGAGTGTGTGATGGGATGGAGTGGAGGGAGCTCCACTCAGTGTCTGACCCCGGGGAGTGTGTGATGGGACGGTGTGGAGGGAGATTCACTCTGAGTCTGACCCCGGGAGTGTGTGATGGGATGGTGTGGAGGGACATTCACTCTGTGTCTGACCCCGGGAGTGTGTGATGGGACGGTGTGGAGGGAGATTCACTCTGTGTCTGACCCCGGGAGTGTGTGATGGGACAGTGTGGAGGGAGATTCACTCTGTGTCTGACCCCGGGAGTGTGTGATGGGATGGAGTGGAGGGAGATTCTCTCTGTGTCTGACCCCGGGATTGTGTGATGGGACAGTGTGTGGAGGGGAGATTCACTCTGTGTCTGACCCGGGAGTGGGTGATGGGACGGTGTGGAGTGAGATTCACTCTGTGTCTGACCCTGGGAGTGTGTGATGGGACGGCGTGGAGGGAGATTCACTCTGTGTCTGACCCCGGGAGTGTGTAATGGGACGGTGTGGAGGGAGATTCACTCTGTGTCTGACCCCGGGAGTGTGTGATGGGATGGAGTGGAGGGAGCTCCACTCAGTGTCTGACCCCGGAGTGTGTGATGGGACGGTGTGGAGGGAGATTCACTCTGAGTCTGACCCCGGAGTGTGTGATGGGATGGTGTGGAGGGGACATTCACTCTGTGTCTGACCCCGGGGAGTGTGGTGATGGGACGGTGTGGAGGGAGATTCACTCTGTGTCTGACCCCGGGAGTGTGTGATGGGACAGTGTGGAGGGAGATTCACTCTGTGTCTGACCCCGGAGTGTGTGATGGGATGGAGTGGAGGGAGATTCTCTCTGTGTCTGACCCCGGGATTGTGTGATGGGACAGTGTGGAGGGAGATTCACTCTGTGTCTGACCCCGGGAGTGGGTGATGGGACGGTGTGGAGTGAGATTCACTCTGTGTCTGACCCTGGGAGGTGTGTGATGGGACGGCGTGGGAGGGGAGATTCACTCTGTGTCTGACCCCTGGGAGTGTGTAATGGGACGGTGTGGAGGGAGCTTCACTCTGTGTCTGGCCCCGGGGTGTGTGTGATGGGGATGGTGTGGAGGGAGATTCACTCTGTGTCTGACCCCGGGAGTGTGTGATGGGATGGTGTGGAGGGAGATTCACTCTGTGTCTGACTTGGGGAGTGTGTGATGGGATGCTGTGGAGGGGAGATTCACTCTGTGTCTGACCCTGGGAGTGTGTGATGGGATGGTGTGTGAGGGAGATTCACTCTGTGTTTGACCCCGGGAGTGTGTGATGGGACGGTGTGGTGGGAGATTCACTCTGTGTCTGACCCCGGGAGTGTGTAATGGGACGGTGTGGAGGGAGCTTCACTCTGTGTCTGGCCCCGGGTGTGTGTGATGGGACGGAGTGGAGGGAGATTCATTCTGTGTCTGACCCCGGGAGTGTGTGATGGGACGGTGTGGAGGGAGTTTCACCCTGTGTCTGACCCCGGGAGTGTGTGATGGGACGGTGTGGAGGGAGATTCACTCTGTGTCTGACCCCGGGAGTGTGTGATGGGACGGTGTGGAGGGAGTTTCACCCTGTGTCTGACCCCGGGAGTGTGTGATGGGACTGTGTGGAGGGAGATTCACTCTGTGTCTGACTCGGGGAGTGTGTGATGGGATGGTGTGGAGGGAGATTCACTCTGTGTCTGACCCCGGGAGTGTGTGATGGGACGGTGTGGAGGGAGATACACTCTTTGTCTGACTTGGGGAGTGTGTGATGGGATGCTGTGGAGGGGGATTCACTCTGTGTCTGACCCTGGGAGTGTGTGATGGGATGGTGTGGAGGGAGATTCACTCTGTGTTTGACCCCGGGAGTGTGTGATGGGACGGTGTGGTGGGAGATTCACTGTGTGTCTGACCCCGGGAGTGTGTGATGGGACTGTGTGGAGGGAGATTCACTCTGTGTCTGACTCGGGGAGTGTGTGATGGGACGGTGTGGAGGGAGATTCACTCTGTGTCTGACCACGGGAGTGTGTGATGGGACGGTGTGTAGGGAGATTCACTCTGTGTCTGACCCTGGGAGTGTGTGATGGGACGGTGTGAGGGAGATTCACACTGTGTCTGACCCCGGGAGTGTGTGAAGGGACGGTGTGGAGGGAGATTCACTCTGAGCCTGACCTCGGGAGTGTGTGAAGGGATGGGGTGGAGGGAGATTCTCTCTGTGTCTGACCCCGGGAGTGTGTGAAGGGATGGGGTGGATGGAGATTCACTCTGTGTCTGACCCCGGGAGTGTGTGGTGGGACGGTGTGGAGGGAGATTCACTCTGTGTCTGACCCCGGGAGTGTGTGATGGGACAGTGTGGAGGGAGATTCTCTCTGTGTCTGACCCCGGGAGTGTGTGAAGGGATGGGGTGGAGGGAGATTCACTCTGTGTCTGACCCCGGGAGTGTGTGGTGGGACGGTGTGGAGGGAGATTCACTCTGTGTCTGACCCCGGGAGTGTGTGATGGGACAGTGTGGAGGGAGATTCACTCTGTGTCTGACCCCAGGAGTGTGTGATGGGATGGTGTGGAGGGAGATTCACTCTGTGTCTGACCCCGGGAGTGTGTGATGGGACAGTGTGGAGGGAGATTCACTCTGTGTCTGACCCCGGGAGTGTGTGATGGGATGGAGTGGAGGGAGCTCCACTCAGTGTCTGACCCCGGGAGTGTGTGATGGGACGGTGTGGAGGGAGATTCACTCTGAGTCTGACCCCGGGAGTGTGTGATGGGATGGTGTGGAGGGACATTCACTCTGTGTCTGACCCCGGGAGTGTGTGATGGGACGGTGTGGAGGGAGATTCACTCTGTGTCTGACCCCGGGAGTGTGTGATGGGACAGTGTGGAGGGAGATTCACTCTGTGTCTGACCCCGGGAGTGTGTGATGGGATGGAGTGGAGGGAGATTCTCTCTGTGTCTGATCCCGGGATTGTGTGATGGGACAGTGTGGAGGGAGATTCACTCTGTGTCTGACCCCGGGAGTGGGTGATGGGACGGTGTGGAGTGAGATTCACTCTGTGTCTGACCCTGGGAGTGTGTGATGGGACGGCGTGGAGGGAGATTCACTCTGTGTCTGACCCCGGGAGTGTGTAATGGGACGGTGTGGAGGGAGCTTCACTCTGTGTCTGGCCCCGGGTGTGTGTGATGGGATGGTGTGGAGGGAGATTCACTCTGTGTCTGACCCCGGGAGTGTGTGATGGGATGGTGTGGAGGGAGATTCACTCTGTGTCTGACTTGGGGAGTGTGTGATGGGATGCTGTGGAGGGAGATTCACTCTGTGTCTGACCCTGGGAGTGCGTGATGGGATGGTGTGGAGGGAGATTCACTCTGTGTTTGACCCCGGGAGTGTGTGATGGGACGGTGTGGTGGGAGATTCACTGTGTGTCTGACCCCGGGAGTGTGTGATGGGACTGTGTGGAGGGAGATTCACTCTGTGTCTGACTCGGGGAGTGTGTGATGTGACGGTGTGGAGGGAGATTCACTCTGTGTCTGATCACGGGAGTGTGTGATGGGACGGTGTGTAGGGAGATTCACGCTGTGTCTGACCCCGGGAGTGTGTGATGGGACGGTGTGGAGGGAGATTCACTCTGTGTCTGACCCCGGGAGTGTGTGATGGGACGGTGTGGAGGGGGATACACTCTGTGTCTGACCCGGGAATGTATGATAGGACGGTTTGGAGGGGGATTCACTCTGTGTCTGTCCCTGGGAGTGTGTGATGGGACGGTGTGGAGGGTGATTCACACTGTGTCTGACCCGGGGAGTGTGTGATGGGACGGTGTGGAGGGAGATTCACTGTGTGTCTGACCCCGAGAGTGTGTGATGGAACGGTGTGGAGGGAGATTCACTCTGTGACTGACCCCGGGAGTGTGTGATGGAACGGTGTGGAGGGAGATTCACTCTGTGACTGACCCCGGGAGTGTGTGATGGGACGGTGTGGAGGGAGATTCACTGTGTGTCTGACCCCGGGAGTGTGTGATGGGACGGTGTGGAGGGAGATGCACTCTGTGTCTGACCCGGGGAGTGTGTGATGGGACGGTGTGGAGGGAGCTTCACTCTGTGTCTGACCCCGGGAGAGTGTGATGGGACGGTGTGGAGGGAGATTCACCCTGTGTCTGACCCGGGGAGTGTGTGATGGGACGGTGTGGAGGGAGCTTCACTCTGTGTCTGACCCCGGGAGTGTGTGATGGGACTGTGTGGGGGGAGATTCACTCTGTGTCTGACCCCGGGAGTGTGTGATGGGACGGTGTGGAGGGAGATTCACTCTGTGTCTGACCCCGGGAGTGTGTGATGGGACGGTGTGGAGGGAGCTTCACTCTGTGTTTGACCCCGGTGTGTGTGATGGGACGGTGTGGAGGGAGATTCACTCTGTGTCTGACCCCGGGAGTGTGTAATGGGACGGTGTGGAGGGAGCTTCACTCTGTGTCTGGCCCCGGGTGTGTGTGATGGGACGGTGTGGAGGGAGATTCATTCTGTGTCTGACCCCGGGAGTGTGTGATGGGACGGTGTGGAGGGAGTTTCACCCTGTGTCTGACCCCGGGAGTGTGTGATGGGACGGTGTGGAGGGAGATTCACTCTGTGTCTGACCCCGGGAGTGTGTGATGGGACGGTGTGGAGGGAGTTTCACCCTGTGTCTGACCCCGGGAGTGTGTGATGGGACTGTGTGGAGGGAGATTCACTCTGTGTCTGACTCGGGGAGTGTGTGATGGGATGGTGTGGAGGGAGATTCACTCTGTGTCTGACCCCGGGAGTGTGTGATGGGACGATGTGGAGGGAGATACACTCTTTGTCTGACTTGGGGAGTGTGTGATGGGATGCTGTGGAGGGGGATTCACTCTGTGTCTGACCCTGGGAGTGTGTGATGGGATGGTGTGGAGGGAGATTCACTCTGTGTTTGACCCCGGGAGTGTGTGATGGGACGGTGTGGTGGGAGATTCACTGTGTGTCTGACCCCGGGAGTGTGTGATGGGACTGTGTGGAGGGAGATTCACTCTGTGTCTGACTCGGGGAGTGTGTGATGGGACGGTGTGGAGGGAGATTCACTCTGTGTCTGACCACGGGAGTGTGTGATGGGACGGTGTGTAGGGAGATTCACTCTGTGTCTGACCCCGGGAGTGTGTGATGGGACGGTGTGGAGGGAGATTCACACTGTGTCTGACCCCGGGAGTGTGTGATGGGACGGTGTGGAGGGAGATTCACTCTGAGCCTGACCTCGGGAGTGTGTGAAGGGATGGGGTGGAGGGAGATTCTCTCTGTGTCTGACCCCGGGAGTGTGTGAAGGGATGGGGTGGATGGAGATTCACTCTGTGTCTGACCCCGGGAGTGTGTGGTGGGACGGTGTGGAGGGAGATTCACTCTGTGTCTTACCCCGGGAGTGTGTGATGGGACAGTGTGGAGGGAGATTCACTCTGTGTCTGACCCCAGGAGTGTGTGATGGGACGGTGTGGAGGGAGATTCACTCTGTGTCTGACCCCGGGAGTGTGTGATGGGACGGTGTGGAGGGAGATTCACTCTGTGTCTGACCCTGGGAGTGTGTGATGGGATGGTGTGGAGGGAGATTCACTCTGTGTTTGACCCCGGGTGTGTGTGATGGGACGGTGTGGTGGGAGATTCACTGTGTGTCTGACCCCGGGAGTGTGTGATGGGACTGTGTGGAGGGAGATTCACTCTGTGTCTGACTCGGGGAGTGTGTGATGGGACGGTGTGGAGGGAGATTCACTCTGTGTCTGACCACGGGAGTGTGTGATGGGACGGTGTGTAGGGAGATTCACTCTGTGTCTGACCCCGGGAGTGTGTGATGGGACGGTGTGGAGGGAGATTCACACTGTGTCTGACCCCGGGAGTGTGTGATGGGACGGTGTGGAGGGAGATTCACTCTGAGCCTGACCTCGGGAGTGTGTGAAGGGATGGGGTGGAGGGAGATTCTCTCTGTGTCTGACCCCGGGAGTGTGTGAAGGGATGGGGTGGAGGGAGATTCACTCTGTGTCTGACCCCGGGAGTGTGTGGTGGGACGGTGTGGAGGGAGATTCACTCTGTGTCTGACCCCGGGAGTGTGTGATGGGACAGTGTGGAGGGAGATTCACTCTGTGTCTGACCCCAGGAGTGTGTGATGGGATGGTGTGGAGGGAGATTCACTCTGTGTCTGACCCCGGGAGTGTGTGATGGGACAGTGTGGAGGGAGATTCACTCTGTGTCTGACCCCGGGAGTGTGTGATGGGATGGAGTGGAGGGAGCTCCACTCTGTGTCTGACCCCGGGAGTGTGTGATGGGACGGTGTGGAGGGAGATTCACTCTGTGTCTGACCCCGGGAGTGTGTGATGGGACGGTGTGGAGGGGGATACACTCTGTGTCTGACCCGGGAATGTATGATAGGACGGTTTGGAGGGGGATTCACTCTGTGTCTGTCCCTGGGAGTGTGTGATGGGACGGTGTGGAGGGTGATTCACACTGTGTCTGACCCGGGGAGTGTGTGATGGGACGGTGTGGAGGGAGATTCACTGTGTGTCTGACCCCGAGAGTGTGTGATGGAACGGTGTGGAGGGAGATTCACTCTGTGACTGACCCCGGGAGTGTGTGATGGGACGGTGTGGAGGGAGATTCACTCTGTGTCTGACCCCGGGAGTGTGTGATGGAATGGTGTGGAGGGAGATTCACTGTGTGTCTGACCCCGGGAGTGTGTGATGGGACGGTGTGGAGGGAGATGCACTCTGTGTCTGACCCGGGGAGTGTGTGATGGGACGGTGTGGAGGGAGCTTCACTCTGTGTCTGACCCCGGGAGAGTGTGATGGGACGGTGTGGAGGGAGATTCACCCTGTGTCTGACCCGGGGAGTGTGTGATGGGACGGTGTGGAGGGAGCTTCACTCTGTGTCTGACCCCGGGAGTGTGTGATGGGACTGTGTGGGGGGAGATTCACTCTGTGTCTGACCCCGGGAGTGTGTGATGGGACGGTGTGGAGGGAGATTCACTCTGTGTCTGACCCCGGGAGTGTGTGATGGGACGGTGTGGAGGGAGCTTCACTCTGTGTTTGACCCCGGTGTGTGTGATGGGACGGTGTGGAGGGAGATTCACTCTGTGTCTGACCCCGGGAGTGTGTAATGGGACGGTGTGGAGGGAGCTTCACTCTGTGTCTGGCCCCGGGTGTGTGTGATGGGACGGTGTGGAGGGAGATTCATTCTGTGTCTGACCCCGGGAGTGTGTGATGGGACGGTGTGGAGGGAGTTTCACCCTGTGTCTGACCCCGGGAGTGTGTGATGGGACGGTGTGGAGGGAGATTCACTCTGTGTCTGACCCCGGGAGTGTGTGATGGGACGGTGTGGAGGGAGTTTCACCCTGTGTCTGACCCCGGGAGTGTGTGATGGGACTGTGTGGAGGGAGATTCACTCTGTGTCTGACTCGGGGAGTGTGTGATGGGATGGTGTGGAGGGAGATTCACTCTGTGTCTGACCCCGGGAGTGTGTGATGGGACGATGTGGAGGGAGATACACTCTTTGTCTGACTTGGGGAGTGTGTGATGGGATGCTGTGGAGGGGGATTCACTCTGTGTCTGACCCTGGGAGTGTGTGATGGGATGGTGTGGAGGGAGATTCACTCTGTGTTTGACCCCGGGAGTGTGTGATGGGACGGTGTGGTGGGAGATTCACTGTGTGTCTGACCCCGGGAGTGTGTGATGGGACTGTGTGGAGGGAGATTCACTCTGTGTCTGACTCGGGGAGTGTGTGATGGGACGGTGTGGAGGGAGATTCACTCTGTGTCTGACCACGGGAGTGTGTGATGGGACGGTGTGTAGGGAGATTCACTCTGTGTCTGACCCCGGGAGTGTGTGATGGGACGGTGTGGAGGGAGATTCACACTGTGTCTGACCCCGGGAGTGTGTGATGGGACGGTGTGGAGGGAGATTCACTCTGAGCCTGACCTCGGGAGTGTGTGAAGGGATGGGGTGGAGGGAGATTCTCTCTGTGTCTGACCCCGGGAGTGTGTGAAGGGATGGGGTGGATGGAGATTCACTCTGTGTCTGACCCCGGGAGTGTGTGGTGGGACGGTGTGGAGGGAGATTCACTCTGTGTCTTACCCCGGGAGTGTGTGATGGGACAGTGTGGAGGGAGATTCACTCTGTGTCTGACCCCAGGAGTGTGTGATGGGACGGTGTGGAGGGAGATTCACTCTGTGTCTGACCCCGGGAGTGTGTGATGGGACGGTGTGGAGGGAGATTCACTCTGTGTCTGACCCTGGGAGTGTGTGATGGGATGGTGTGGAGGGAGATTCACTCTGTGTTTGACCCCGGGTGTGTGTGATGGGACGGTGTGGTGGGAGATTCACTGTGTGTCTGACCCCGGGAGTGTGTGATGGGACTGTGTGGAGGGAGATTCACTCTGTGTCTGACTCGGGGAGTGTGTGATGGGACGGTGTGGAGGGAGATTCACTCTGTGTCTGACCACGGGAGTGTGTGATGGGACGGTGTGTAGGGAGATTCACTCTGTGTCTGACCCCGGGAGTGTGTGATGGGACGGTGTGGAGGGAGATTCACACTGTGTCTGACCCCGGGAGTGTGTGATGGGACGGTGTGGAGGGAGATTCACTCTGAGCCTGACCTCGGGAGTGTGTGAAGGGATGGGGTGGAGGGAGATTCTCTCTGTGTCTGACCCCGGGAGTGTGTGAAGGGATGGGGTGGAGGGAGATTCACTCTGTGTCTGACCCCGGGAGTGTGTGGTGGGACGGTGTGGAGGGAGATTCACTCTGTGTCTGACCCCGGGAGTGTGTGATGGGACAGTGTGGAGGGAGATTCACTCTGTGTCTGACCCCAGGAGTGTGTGATGGGATGGTGTGGAGGGAGATTCACTCTGTGTCTGACCCCGGGAGTGTGTGATGGGACAGTGTGGAGGGAGATTCACTCTGTGTCTGACCCCGGGAGTGTGTGATGGGATGGAGTGGAGGGAGCTCCACTCTGTGTCTGACCCCGGGAGTGTGTGATGGGACGGTGTGGAGGGAGATTCACTCTGTGTCTGACCCCGGGAGTGTGTGATGGGACGGTGTGGAGGGAGATTCACTCTGTGTCTGACCCCGGGAGTGTGTGATGGGATGGTGTGGAGGGACATTCACTCTGTGTCTGACCCCGGGAGTGTGTGATGGGACGGTGTGGAGGGAGATTCACTCTGTGTCTGACCCCGGGAGTGTGTGATGGGACAGTGTGGAGGGAGATTCACTCTGTGTCTGATCCCGGGAGTGTGTGATGGGATGGAGTGGAGGGAGATTCTCTCTGTGTCTGACCCCGGGATTGTGTGATGGGACAGTGTGGAGGGAGATTCACTCTGTGTCTGACCCCGGGAGTGGGTGATGGGACGGTGTGGAGTGAGATTCACTCTGTGTCTGACCCTGGGAGTGTGTGATGGGACGGCGTGGAGGGAGATTCACTCTGTGTCTGACCCCGGGAGTGGGTGATGGGACGGTGTGGAGCGGGTTCCACTTGTCACCTTTGTCTCCTCTTCAGAAGTTCGTGGCTGGCTTCGACTCCCGCAACGCGTATTGGATTGGTATGCGGGAGGTACCACAGAACCTGAGCTGGGTCTGGGTGGACGGAACTCCCCTGCAAGACGACCTGACGTGAGTGTCTCCGGCTCTGAACCCTTCCTCTTCATGTCCCATCCCCTAGGGCCACAACCCCATCCTCCGCATGCACTTAGAGTGGGCAGGGTCTCCTGCGGGGGTGCAGTAGGCTTTGGCTACCCGGGCTTCCTGTTGGAGAGCTGCTGCCTTGATCTGGGCCAGGTCCCTGACGTTGTCTGAGGCTCAGACGGTCAGAATCGTTTGCCCAAGTCTGCGGTGTCATGTAAATTCATTGAGTCCGTGAGGAGCCCATGTCGTCCATGACAACTTATTATCCTGCCTCAGTAACCGTTGTCGGGCTTCCTGCCAGGTCCAGGAGTCGACTCTAACAGACTCTGTCATCTTCATCGGGAATGATGCCTCCGCCTGGCTAGCCCGGTGGTATTTATACCCCTGACATCCCTCTTTCCTGATTGGTTTGTCCTCAACCAATCAGATTTCTGCCGTGGCAACTTGCTTAAAATCGCTTTCCAGTTCTTACTTGGAGTGAGACCTTCATCTTTGTTGAAATTCTTGGTCAATGGCTTCCATCCTGCCTAGTCCCATCAACCTGCACCTGGCCCATAGCTCTCCATAACCCTTTCATCTATCTACTTATCTATGTACTTATCTACAATATTACAGATGAACTTACCTCCACCATTTCCACTATTAGCTTGTTCCACTGTCTGAGTGAAGTTCCCCCTCACCTTCCTCTCAGTCATTTCACCTTTCGCCCTTAACCCATTACCTCTCATTCTCGTCTCACCCAACCTATGCCTGCTTGCACTTGTCCTATCTATGCCCCTCATAATTTTGTATACCTCTGTCATATCTCCCCTCCATTTCCTCCTCTCTTGGGATGAAGTCCTAACCTGTTCAACCTTTCCTATAACTCAAATCCTCCAGTCCCAGCAACGTCCTTGTAAATTTTCACCACTCTTTAAATCTTATTAATACCTTCAGTAATGGATGACATACCTCTGAGTTTAACAGAGGTATATGGGGCTGTTTTTTAAAGAATGACAAAATGCAGGTTTGTCCATTCCTCCTTGCAAATTTTCTCAAGCTGTGCCAGGTTCGTTGGGAGTGCTGGTGGACAGCAATCTTGACGTCTTGCCAGAGATGTTTGATCGGGTGAAGGTCAGGACTCTGACTGGGCCACTCAGGGACGTCAATTGTCTTCATTTGAAGCCACTGCATGGTTTCTCAGGCAGTGTGATTTGGCTTGTTGTCCTGTTGAAAGATGGACTTCTCCCAGTTTAAGCTTTCTAGCAGAGGCTAGCAAGTTTTTATCCAGGATCTCTCTGTATTTTTCAGCATTCATTGCCCCATCAATCCTGACTAGATTTCTGGTCTCTGCTGCTGAAAATCATCTTCATAGCAGGATGGGATACCATACATTCCAGTATAGATGGGGTTACCTGGCTGATGCACAATATTAGATTTATGCCTCACGTACAGCTTAATGTTGAGGCCAAAAAGTTCCACTTTAGTCTCATCCAAGCACAAGACCTTCTTCCACACCTTTACAGTTTCTTCTGTGTGACTCTTTGCAGTATTTACAGGCAAGGATAAGCTTTTTTTTAGCCGAGCTGCTTCTTTGCCATTCTTCCATAAATACTTGTTTTGTGCAAGGCTTTAAAGATTGTGGAGCCATGAACTTCATCTCCAGTTGCAGCCACTGACTCCTGCAGCTCACTCAGAGTGACTGCTGTTGTCACAGTAGCCTCTCTTACAAGTGCCAATCTTCTCCGGTGACTAAGTTTAGAGGGATCGCCTGACCTGGGCAGTGTGGCTGTGGTTTTGTATTTTTCCACTGATTCACGATGGACTACACTGAGTTCTGAGGAATGTTCAGTGCCTTTGAGATGGTCTTGTACCCTTCCCCAGATTTGTGCTTCGATATTATCACTTGTCTTGAATGTTCTTTAGTCTTCATTTTGGTTTGGTCTGTTGAAAATCTACCATACTGTTGGCCCTTACTGTGAGAGGGGATATTTATTCAAATGATACCCCAGTTCTCTCCATCAGCAAATGGGGTGAGTTGGTAAGGTAATATACAGTATTGCACCTGAGAAAAAGTGGAAGAGAAACACTGAGTGGAGTTGGACAAAAGAAAAGAATGAGATAAGAGGGAGACACCAAGTGGAGAAGCATCTAGGGAGAGACCAGCAGGGATACGTAACATCTTTAACAATGAACTGTCTCCTTGCATTTTCCCTGTCAAGGTGCAACACCTCACATTTCTCTGGGTTAAGCTCCATCTGCCACTTCTCAGCCCATATCTGCAACTTATTTATATCACACTGTATTCTCTGCACATTTTCCACACTATCCACAAGTTCACCGTCTGTAAACTTTACTGACCTCCGTTTATGAAGTTTTTGATAAGAAGCCACGTAAAAACTGAATTATCAAGATACGTGGTTTTGGGGGTTAATATGTCAGCAGGGAGACAGGATTGGTTAACCAATACAAGTCAGGGAGTTGAGATAAATACCAATTGTCCGACTGATTGTACAGAAACACCAATACCCAAGAACAAAAAGCCTGTTAAAAGTGGTAGATGCGGCCCAGTCCATCACAGAAAAAGCTCTCCCCACCATTGAGCTCATCTGCAAAGAGTATTGACAGAAGGAAACAGCATCCATCACCAGTGACCCCCATCATCCAGACCGTGCTCTCTTCTCACTGCTTCCATTGGGCAGGAGGTACAGGAGCCTTGGTCTCACATCACCAGGTTCAGGATCTATTAATACCCTTCAACCATCAGGCTGCTGGTCCAGTGAGAATAACTTCACTCACCTCAATCCTAAACTGATCCCACAACCTATGGACTCACTTTCTCAAATTTCTTTTTACTTATTTTTTATTATTCGCAGTTTGTCTTTTGCACGTTGGTTGTTTGTCAGTCTTTGTGTGTGTTCTTTTCATTAATTCTGTTGTATTTCTCTGTCCTACCATGAACACCACCAAGAAAATGAATCTCAGTGCAATAGAAAGTGACATATTTGTTCAGAGTTCAAAAAGTTCAAAGTAAAATTTATTGTCAGAGTACATACACGCCACTGCACACAACCCTGAGATTCTTTTTTTCTGCGGGCATACTTATCAAATTTGCAGAACAGTAACTGTGAACAGGATCGACGAACAACAAACTGTGCAAATGCAGATATAAATAAATAGCAATAGATAACAAGAGAATGAAATAGCAAGGTAATCAATTTGCTTTGAACATGGAAATGGGTGTTTCTCTGATTGTCAGTCAGCCAGCTCCACGACCATTTCCAACACACACCAACGATTTGTGAAGAGGGGACCGGGAGTAGCATATCTGAGTTTACTGTTGATGCTAAAGTGAGTTGGGAAGCAAATTGTGCAGAGGGCACGGAGCGTCCAGGGAAAGATTGTTACGTACCCTGTAACTGGGTCACTTACCAGCAAAGATAGAGAGGCCCATTGAAGTCTGATGGTACTATTTTTTAACAGCATTTATTGATAAAATACACAAAAATAATATCAATGCAAACATACAGATAATATACGTCGTCAATACTAAATCTAAAAGTGCAGGTATAATAATAATCAATAAGAAATAGCTCTATCGTTGTCTAGGGGATAATGTATTGTCCGATGGAAATATAAAAGTCACTTTGGTTCATTCAAGCTGCAGCCTTTGGTTGGAGTCAAGAGAGAGTGTTTAAACTTGCCCATTCCTTTTATGATGTTAATCCTTCGAGAGTCGGTGGGGGCTGAGTGCTCCTTGGTGTTAGCTAAAGTCGTTCTCCTGTGGCAAGACCCACCAATTCCGAGGCAAATGGAAAAGGACGCACGTGGCTTTCCACCGGCTTTCGCTATTACGCTGTTACAGGATTTCTAGCGTTTCTTCCGGTGCGTCTAAAGGGGCTGTTCCTCAGACCCTCTTTTATCCCCACTCACGGGGTCTCAGATGTCACTCAGGGTGGAATGATGCCATCCCCCGACCAGCCCACGTTGCCTGAGGGCTTCCACGAAGCATAGTACTCAATACACAATTCCGTCTCCGAGAGACAATGGCCTTGTATCAGCTTTGTATCGCTGAGGGCCAGGACATTCCAAACATCGCTCTCTCGTTTCCTGGGTCTCCTGCCCTGACCTAATAGCGATCTTGCGATTCTCAAAAAGGAGGGGGGGGGCACAGGTGTAACAAGATATAAATAGGTTAGGTGAGTGGGCAAGGGTGGAGTTACTGGGTTTGGTAAGTGTGAGCCCATACACTTTCAGAAGGAAAAATAGATGAAAAATGGTGGGAGTTCACACCAAGTTGTTGTGCAGAGGGACTTGGGATTGCTTGTGCATGAAGGTTGCTTTGCAGGTGCAACAGGTTATCAAAGAAGGTAAATGTCTATTCCAGGCTATTTAAGAGCAGGGAGGTTATGCTGTTACCTGTACTAGTCACACCTGTACAGGTGAGGCCACGCCTGGAGTACTGTGTGCAGTTCTGGTCTCCTTACTTGAGGAAGGATAGACTGGCTTTGGAGGTGGTGCAGGGGAGGCTCACCAGGTAGATTTCAGAGATGGCGGGGTTAGACTATGAGGAGAGATTGAGTCGCTATGAGGGGGGACTATACTTGCTGGATTTCAGGAGAGGAATTCTTCTGGGAACATTAAAATTATGCAAGGGACAGATAAGAGAGGCAGGAAAGTTGTTCTCACTAGTAAATAAGGCTAGAACTAGGGGACATAGCCTCAAGATTTGGGGGAGTAGATTTAGGATGGAGACGAGGAGAAACTGCTTTTACCAGAGGGTGGTGAATCTGCGGAACTCTCTGCCCAGGGAAGCAGTGGAGGCTGCCACATTAAACAGGTTTAAGGTTAGATTTTGGCATAGTGAGGGAATTCAGGGTGATGGAGCTGAGTCCACGGTCAGGTCAGCCATGTTTGAAGTAGCGAGCGAGACAGTGACATCTTGCAGGGTGGGAGCCATTTACAAGCTACAGGTCCTGTTGGGGGAGAGTCATCATTTGAAGCAGTGAGTGAGAGAGCAACGTCTCGTAGGGCGGGAGCTGCTTGAACACTGCAAGACCCATCGAGAGTGAATGTGTTTTTCAGCCCATGATAAGAATGGAGGTGTAAGCGGAGTGGCTATTGTTAGAGTGGGCCAGCGTTGGAGTGGCCTGGCTTTGGTGGGAACAGGCCGAGTGGCCTAATTCTGCTCCTTTGTCTTATGGTCTATAGCCTTATGATCTTATTGAATGGCGTAGCAGTCTCGGTGGGCCAGCTGAGCCCAGTCCTGCTACTGCTTCCCATGTTGGTATGTTCTCGACCCCTTGTTCTAGATCCTCCAAACGCAGGAAACAGCATCCACACTGCCACTCAGTCGGGATCCTCCCCGTCGTTCCCCATAACCTCCCCTAAGCAAGGTGACATAGAATACGACAGCACTGTACAGATCCTTTGGCCCGTGATGCTGTGCCAACCTTTTAACCTGTTCTAACCCTTCCCCCCTACTCCACTCTAAATTTTTCCATCATCCACATGCCTTTTGAAGAGTTTCCTTTCATGCCCAAATGTACCTTCCACGCACCCACCACTCTGTAAAACAAACCTTGCACCCAAAATCACCCCCATACCTTCATGCCCCCTTGTACCTTCCACGCACCCACCACTCTGTAAAACAAACCTTGCACCCAAAATCACCCCCATACCTTCATGCCCCCTTGTACCTTCCACGCACCCACCACTCTGTAAAACAAACGCACCCAAAATCACCCCCATACCTTCATGCCCCCTTGTACCTTCCACGCACCCACCACTCTGTAAAACAAACCTTGCACCCAAAATCACCCCCATACCTTCATGCCCCCTTGTACCTTCCACGCACCCACCACTCTGTAAAACAAACCTTGCACCCAAAATCACCCCCATACCTTCATGCCCCCTTGTACCTTCCACGCACCCACCACTCTGTAAAACAAACCTTGCACCCAAAATCACCCCCATACCTTCATGCCCCCTTGTACCTTCCACGCACCCAATAACCTTAGAATTATGTCCCCTGGTATTAGTAATTTCCTCCCTGTGGAAAGATTGTCCACTCGATCTATGCCTTTTATCGTCATACAGATCTCCATCAGTTCGCTTCTCGCATCCTCCTTTGCTCCGGAGAGAAAACCCTTCACCCGCTCACCAGATGTGCTGTGTAATCCAGGCATACCTCCGCTGTACCCTCTCGAAAGCTTCCAGCTCCATCCTCCTTTGGTGGTCAGGGAGACAGGTGCAATGTTAGCATTCATTTCGAAGTAGAAGAGCTAGGTCGTAATGCTGAGGCTTTATAAGGCATCGGTCAGACCACACACGGGGTACTGGGACCAGCCTTGGGCTCCTTATTGAGGACAAGATGTGCTGGTATTGGAGAAGGTCCAGAGGGAGCTGATCCTGGCAATGAAAGGGTTAATGTACGAGGAGCCTTGGAGAGCTCTGGACCTGTACTCACGGGATGCAGGGGATCTCACTGAAACCAAGTGGATGTCGATAGGCCTAGATAGAGCGGACATGGAGAGGATGTTTCCTGTACTGGGGGAGTCTGGGACCAGCGGGCACGGCCTCAGGACACAGGAGCCTCCCTCTAGGTCAGAGATGAGGAGGAATTTCCTCAGCCAGAGGGCGGTGACTCTGGTGAATTCATTACCACCGGCAGCTGGGTGCATTGAAGGCTGGAGGTTGATAGATACTTGATTGGGCAGGGTACCAAAGGTTATGGGGAAAGGGAGGCTGGGGTAGGGGGGATCTGAGAGGCAGAGACAGAGCAGATTGAGAAACCTTCTTCCAAGTGTTGAAACGTCCAACACCAGAGAGCCTGCATTGAAGGTGAGAAGGGGACAGTTCAAAGGAGAGGTGAGGAGCAAGTTTTTTGTACAGAGAGCGATGGGTGTCTGGAATGTGCTACCCGGGGTGGTGCGAGAGGCAGAAACATCAGAGACTTTTAAGAGATGTTTAGTTAGGTAAATGAATGTGAGGAAAATGGAAGATATGGACATTGTGTAGGCTGAAGGGATTAGCTGGGTTGGCATTTCGTTCCTAATGTAGTTGGGTTAGCATAATACTGAGGGCTGAAGGGCCTGTGCTGTGTTGTACTGTGTTTAGGCTCTGTGTTCTAAGGCAGGAGGAGGAGGGAGAATAAATCAGACAAGATGCAAAGACAGAGCAGACTCGATGGGCTGAATGGCCTAATTCTGTCTATATCCTTTGATGAGGCGACACAGACTGAACACAATACTAGCGTGAGAGTGAATGCTGTGCACAGTTCCCCAGTCTCACCAGCACCCCGTGTATCTGGCATTTAGCTCTCCCCCCCCCCCCCCACCCACCCTTACTTCTGACCTCTCATGACCAACAGTAACATCGTGTTAACCGTCCTAATTGCTGTCTGCATCACCAGCCTTTTGTGATCCACTCAGTCGAGTGCCTACGGCGGACCAGGCTGCCCCTTCTCCCTGACCCTCATTAATTGCTCTCTTTCCCAGCCACAGGCCCCCTGCCACACACCACAGGGACAATGACTACGATAAGATGTCCAATTAGTACAGTTCCCGGTCTTGCATTCATTCCCACGTCCTCTATGCCCTGGTGATCACACGTCCAGATCTTTTACTTATTCTAAACTATCTGGGTGAAATGTCAGATGCGGCTTCCTTCTGCACACGGTTTTTTTCTCTCTCTCTCTCCGTCCCCCTCTCTCTTCCCGTCAGCTCTCGTCTACACACTACCTGTCACTTCCCTTATACACACTAGCTAACTCTTTGTCTCAGCTCCCTTCTACACACTAACTACCCCCCTCTCTCTATCTCTCTGTCAGCTTCCTTGTGCACACTACCACTCCCCTGCCCCCCTCTCTCAGCTCCCTCCTACACAAAAACTACTTTGCTCTGTCCCTCTGCCTCCCTTCTACACACTAACTACCCCCCTCTCTCTATCTCTCTCTCTCAGCTCCCTCCTACACACAAACTAACTTTCTCTGCCCCTCTTTATCTGTCTTTTGGTCCGATTTGCTCTGTGTGCCCCCCCTTCTCTCCCTATCTCTTTGCCCCTCTGTCCTTTTCTGTCACCTGCTACTCTTTCTTTTTCTCTTTCTCTCTCTCTTCCTGGATCTGCTGCCTCTGTTCTCCTTTCTCTCTGACCCTCTCTCTTTTTCTAAATACCTGCCTTTCTCCTCTCTGCCTCCCTTCTACACACTAACTACCCCCTCTCTCTATCTGCCTTTCTGCCTCGATGCCCTCACTGACCCTCTGTCTCTCACTCTCATCTTCTCTCTCTCCGTCCTCCGACCCCCATCTCTCTCCGTAATCTGCTTTCTCTCTAACCCCCTCTCTTTCTGCCTTTGGCTTTCTCTCCGCCTCTCCCCCCACCCTCTCTCTCTCTCTCTCGCTCTCTCCATCTCCTCTCTAATCTGCTGTAACTGTGTCTCTTATCCCATTCTCTCGCTGCCTGCCTCTAAATCCCTTTCACTGATCTCCCCCCCTCTCTCTTTGTTGAGAGGGATAGTAAATCAGCCCTGATAGAATGTTGGACAGACTCGATGGGCCAAACAGCCTAATCCTGCTCCTGTGTTTTTGATCCCTCCGTCCCTCTACCCTCTCCAGCACTCACCCGTCTCCCACTCCCTCGTATCTCTCCCTCTGCCTAGATCGGACCGCTACACACCCACACTCACACTCGTCATTTCCCGGTCAAGCTGATGTGCACGAGGTGTACTGCAGCAGCATCACAGGCTCATGGCGTCAGACAGGCGCCATCAGTCCGGTCTGTGGAGAAGATCGAGGAGTGTGTGGTCGTGCAGGGTGGTCACAGCGTTGCTGTACCGAGGCTGTGATTGGGGTCGTGCTAGTCGCAGGAGCCTCCATCATCAGGGATCCTCACCACCCAGGCCACGCTCTTTTCTCACAGCTGCCGTCAGGAAGAAGGTACAGGAGCCTCAGGACTCACACCAGCAGGGTCAGGGACAGTTACTACCCCCCAAACATCCGGCTCCGGAACCAGAGCAGATAACTTCACTCAACACTCACCCCGTTCCTAAACTGTTCCCACAACCTATGGAGTCACTGTCAAGGACTCTTCATCTCAGAATCTTGATATTTATTGTTATTTATTTATCATTATGATTTCTTCTTTTTGTATTTGCACAGTTTGTTGTCGTCTCCACTCTGGTTGAACGGCCTGACTGGTCGGTCTTTCATTGATTCTGTTGTGGTTATTGTTCTATAGATTTATTGAGTATGCCCACAAGAAAATGAATCTCAGGGTTGTATATGGTGATGTCTGGGGTAATTGGAGGTCACAAACAGACAAAGAGTGTGTGAGTTTTAGCAGTATATAGACTTAATTATCATTAGTCTTTCTTCTTTTTGTATTTGCACAGTTTGTTGTCTTCTGCACTCTGGTTGAACGGCCCAACTGGTCGGTCTTTCATTGATTCTGTTGTGGTTATTACTCTTCAAATTCATTTGATATGCCCGCAAGGAAACTGATCTCAGGGCCGCGTACGGTGGCATATCTGTACTTTGTGAGCTGTGCTTCAGGGAGGCCGCTCCTCAACCTGCTGCTGTAGGACAGGGGGCTTCTGGACCTCCCACCCGATGAGAAGAAGGCACAACCGAGAGGGCAAGGACCTTCAACGATGGACGGTGCCTCCTGTAGACAGTACAGCCGATGGGGAAGGATGTGTTTGGCAGGGCCCCTGGCTCTCTGGAGCTGGCAACCAGACGGTGACGCAACCGCAGTCAGACATGTCTGCAGAAGTCCGTCAGGAAAACCTCCGGAGGAAGTCACCTCCCACGTGGGCCCGGGGGAGATGCTAGCGCCCAGCCGACTCTCTCCACCGCCGCTGCCCCAGCTGTACGTCCGCCCTCCTCTCCCCTTGCTGCAGTTGACAGACAGACGGCGGTGCAGTTCTGCCGAGGCTGACCCAGAGGGTGTGTTTGTGGCCCCACTCGATCTGTCCCGCTTTCCACATGGGACAACTTCAGATGCTGCCCTGATCGGGAGGCCCGGTGGTGGGTGGCAATGCAATAGGATCCAGGGTTTAATTCTGCACTGTCCCTCCCACCTCACTCTCCCCTCAATCCCTCCCTCCCACCTCACCCTCCCCTCTCCCACCTCACTCTCCCCTCTCCCACCTCACTCTCCCCTCAATCCCTCCCTCCCACCTCACTCTCCCCTCTCCCACCTCACTCTCCCCTCAATCCCTCCCTCCCACCTCACCCTCCCCTCTCCCACCTCACTCTCCCCTCAATCCCTCCCTCCCACCTCACCCTCCCCTCTCCCACCTCACTCTCCCCTCAATCCCTCCCACCTCACTCTCCCCTCAATCCCTCCCTCCCACCTCACTCCCCTCAATCCCCCCCTCCCACTGCACTCCTCCTCACACCCCCTCATCCAACTCACACCACCTCAATTCCTCACTCTCCCTTACCCACCTCACTCTCTCCCTCCGATCTGACTCTCCCTCACATCTTTCTCTCCGTCTCTACTCTCTCGCTCACCCCCTCCCCGTCCTGCTGCAGGTTCTGGGAGCGGGGCTACCCGACCGGTTACTTTGACTACCAGCTGGAGGTGTTTGGCCACTGCGGCATGCTGCGCAGACGAGCCTGGGTCAACGCCGCCTGCGGCGCGCGCCATCGCTGGATCTGCAAGCGCACCTCCGAGAAGCTGCCCTTCAACCTGTGAGCGCCGGGGAGCCAGTCCACCCCCGTCCCAGAGGGCAGCGGGGGCCCAACACCGCACCCTCGGGTGTCCTTCCACCCTACTCCACCTCTCACTCCAACAACACCCCCCCCCTCGCTCTGAGCTACCCCCTCTGGGAGGAGAGACGCGGCAGATGTGGGGCTGGCGGGTCCCCACTCTGGGATAGATGCTGGGCGTGGGGGCAGAGGGAGATCCCCACTCAAGGAAGGGGCAGTGAAGGAGCTCCGTACTGTGGGAGGGAAGGGAAGGGCACTGGGCTTGGGGCAGTGAGGGATCTCCCCAGTGTGAGGGGCTGCTGAGGGAGTTACCCTCTGTTGGAGAAGCAGTGAGGGATCTCCACACAGTGGGAGCAGTGACTGCGGGACGGTGGGCGTGGGTGGGGCGGTGAGGAGGCTTCCATCTGTTGGAAGAGGTGAGGGATCTCACGGGGGGCACTGGGCTTGGGGCGGTGAGGGATCTCCCCATAGTGTGAGGGGCTGCTGAGGGAGTTACCCTCTGTTGGAGAAGCAGTGAGGGATCTCCGCACAGTGGGAGGAGCAGTGACTGCGGGACGGTGGGCGTGGGTGGGGCGGTGAGGCTTCCATCTGTTGGTAGTGAGGGATCTCACGGGGGGGCACTGGGCTTGGGGCAGTGAGGGATCTCCCCAGTGTGAGGGGCTGCTGAGGGAGTTACCCTCTGTTGGAGAAGCAGTGAGGGATCTCCGCACAGTGGGAGGAGCAGTGACTGCGGGACGGTGGGCGTGGGTGGGGCGGTGAGGCTTCCATCTGTTGGTAGTGAGGGATCTCACGGGGGGGCACTGGGCTTGGGGCGGTGAGGGATCTCCCCATAGTGTGAGGGCGGGTGCACAGAGGATGGTTTAGAGTATCATCGGAGCATGGGGGGGGGGTGAGGGGAGAGAACACCTTGGCAGCAGCCCCACCAAAGCCCCTCTCAGGCATGGAGGGGATAGAGGGGGGTGGGGAAGAGTGGCTCCTGCCTTTGGCCCTTTACTGGTTGGGACGCTTGTAAGGGGTTCGGAGGACGGAGACTGGCGATTGTATCGAGCCGGAGGACTCTCTCATGGCCGTCACTGACTCGAGATTGCGTTGTACTGGATGGTTGATCTGTAATCATACTCCCATCAATAAATCTGTGAAGTCTGGCCGGTGTCTGGGAGAGGATGGTGCCGGGGTCTGTGGGCCATCTCCCTTGTGTCCAACGGCTCTCCCAGAAGGGGACCGGGCTGAGCAAGCAACAGACTGGAAGGGGGAGGGTGACCACAGACTGGGGGAGTGGTAAAGCAGGGCTCCCTCCAGCGGCCCCTCGCGTTTTCTCGCTCTCAGCCACTGTCTTCATTCCCGTCCAACTCACATCCCCACACCCCCTCCTTACTTCCATCACTCCTGTACGGAGAGAGGCACCCAACCTGCCATGTGGTAGAGGCTGAAATGTTAGCGGCTCTTGAAAGATGTCTTGGTCGGCACGTGATTGTGAAAAAATTGAAAAATATGGCCTTCCGGGGTCAGACACAGAGTGAATCTCCCTCCACACCGTCCCATCACACACTCCTGGGGTCAGACACAGAGTGAATCTCCCTCCACACCATCCCATCACACACTCCCGGGGTCAGGCACAGGGTGAAACTCCCTCCACACCGTCCCATCACACACTCCCGGGGTCAGACACAGAGTGAATCTCCCTCCACACCATCCCATCACTGATTCCCGGGGTCAGACACAGGGTGAATCTCCCTCTACACCGTCCCAACACACACTCCCGGGGTCAGACACAAAGTGAATCTCACTCCACACCGTCCCAACACACACTCCCGGGGTCAGACACAAAGTGAATCTCACTCCGCACCCTCCCAGCACACACTGCCGGGGTCAGACACAGGGTGAATCTCCCTCCACACCGTCCCATCACACACTCCCGGGGTCAGACAGAGTGGATCTCCCTCCACACCATCCCATCACACTCTGCCGGGGTCAGACACAGGGTGAAACTCCCTCCGCACCGTCCCATCACACACTCCCGGGATCAGACTCAGAGTGAATCTCCCTCCACACCATCCCATCACACACTCCCGGGGTCAGACACAGAGTGAATCTCCCTTCACACCGTCCCATCACACATTCCCGGGGTCAGACACAGAGTGAATCTCCCTCCATACCGTCCCATCACACACTCCTAGAGTCAGACACAGTGTGAATCTCCCTCCACACCGTCCCATCACACACTCCCGGGGTCAGACACAGAGTGAATCTCCCTCCACACCGTCCCATCACACACACCCGGGGTCAGACACAGAGTGAATCTCCCTCCACACCGTCCCATCACACACACCCGTGGTCAGACACAGAGTGAATCTCCCTCCACACCGTCCCATCACACACTCCCGGGGTCAGACACAGAGTGAATCTCCCTCCACACCATCCCATCACACACTCCCGGGGTCAGACACAGAGTGAATCTCCCTCCACACCGTCCCATCACACAGTCCCGGGGTCAGACACAGTGGGAATCTCCCTCCACACCGTCCCATCACACACTCCTGGAGTCAGACACAGTGTGAATCTCCCTCCACACCGTCCCATCTCACACTCCTGGGGTCAGACACAGAGTGAATCTCCCTCCACACCGTCCCATCACACACACCCGGGGTCAGACACAGAGTGAATCTCCCTCCACACCGTCCCATCACACACACCCGTGGTCAGACACAGAGTGAATCTCCCTCCACACCGTCCCATCACATACTCCCGGGGTCAGACACAGAGTGAATCTCCCTCCACACCGTCCCATCACATACTCCCGGGGTCAGACACAGGGTGAATCTCCCTCCGCACCGTCCCATCACACACTCCCGGGGTCAGACACAGAGTGAATCTCCCTCCACACCGTCCCATCACACACTCCCGGGGTCAGACACAGAGTGAATCCCCCTCCACACCATCCCATCACATACTCCCGGGTCAGACACAGAGTGAATCTCCCTCCACACCGTCCCGTCACACACTCCCGGGGTCAGACACAGAGTGAATCTCCCTCCACACCGTCCCATCACACACTCCCGGGGTCAGACACAGGGTGAATCTCCCTCCACACCGTCCCATCACACACTCCCGGGGTCAGACACAGAGTGAATCTCCCTCCACACCGTCCCATCACACACTCCCAGCGTCAGACACAGAGTGAATCCCCCTCCGCACCGTCCCATCACACACTGCTGAACGGAGGTTGTGTGGAACGAGTGCCTATTGATCTCTCTCTCTCTCTCTCTCTGTCTGCTGTGTTTAGTGTTCTGGGACCAGATGTCCTCAGCGATGTTTACACAGTTCACAGCCGTCCTCACGGTCACGAACTCCTGGCGGGAAATGTCCCCAAGGTCTGGATTCCATCCCAAATCTGTCTCTGCGGCCTCCCTTTGAAACTCTCTCCTGACATGCAGAATCCTTCCCAGAACATGCAGATGCTCTTTCGGGGCAGGGGAAATTGCAATTCCCTGTCAGGCGAGATACGGGAAAGGGGGTTGGGTGGTGTGTTTGGAGTGAGTGAGGGGCAAAGGGAGCGGAAACGGTTGGAATGAGAGATGTGTTGCTTGACGAAAGGAGAGAGAGAGAGAGAGAGAATAACAGGAGTGGGTTGGCAAATGGGAACAAAAGATAATCTGCAGATACTGGAAATCCGAAGCAACAGAATTAATGATGAGGAGTCAGAGTTAGAGGGTCGAGGGGTGTGAGGATGGTAGGAGCCTGTGCACATCAACGATTCCTCCTGCTAGATACTCCATCCTCCACCTCTCCTCCATCAGTGACCTTCCCTCAGCTCCCCTTTTCCTGCCACACTGCCCCATCAATCAGCTCCCCTCACCACCTTTCCACATTGCCGTGCTGGTGCCAACCAAACTAATCAAAAATTAAACTGATCACACCCAAGTCAGATGAATCTTGTTTAAGATTAAAAATAATTCAATCTTAACCAATTCCTTCTTGCATTATTCTAATCTAATTTCAAAACCATCATCCAATTTCAATACATTTGAACCAAAATTAAACTAATCTGAATCCAGATTCTATTAATCATGTTTAAAATGATACAAATCCCACCCCAAAGCCAGCCAGACCTTAGTCGCCGAATGGCCTCGTCTGCTTGTACCTCTTCTGGTCTTAAAATAAATCCTATGTTAAAATTAAATTAATGCAACTGGAACCACATCGATCCAAATTAAATATTTAATCTCTAAAATTAATCTAAATCCATTCTGAACCGATCCCGTCCAAAAATCACACCACTCCCATCCCTAAATAATTATGCCCCATTTAAAATTCAACTCCAGTCCATCAAGGTTGATCTGAAAAGAGGTAAAACACACCAGTCCGAAGGTGCAGTCACCCCTCCTGGGGGTTGTGAGGGGGTCTGGACGGTAACTGTGCGGGACAGGTTGGGGAGTGGATGACGGCGGGTGGCTGGGAGTGGAGAGGGACGACGGTGGGGGGATTTGGCGTTGGGTGTCAGTCCTGGCCCCCGGCCATTGTCTGGCGGATCCAGGGCAGGTAGCTCTCCACGCGGGTGTAGACGCCGTAGGTGCCGTTGCGGCCGCAGCCGAGCCCCCAGGACACCAGGCCGGTCACGTACCAGGCGTCGTCGTCCCGCCGGCGGACGGCGAACGCCCCGCCGCTGTCGCCCTGGCACGAGTCCGTCTCGCCGAGGCCCGTGCCGGCGCAGAACATACCGGGCCCCAGGCGGAGCAGCTCGCCCCCCAGCCCTTGCTGCGCCTTCTCCATCACCCGGCGGCACCTCTCCTGGTCGGCCACGGGCAGCCCCACGTAGTGCAGCCGGTTGAGCAGCCTCTGGTCCTGCGTGACGCCCCAGCCCGCCACGTAGCCCAGCTGCCCGGTGCCGTAGAGCTGGGTGTGGCCCCGCTCGGGCAGGCAGGCGGGGACGACGTAGCGGCCGAGGGTGACCGGCGCGGCCAGCTTGATCAGGGCCAGGTCGTGGGTGAACTGCGGGTTGTCGCCGCCCGCGTACCCCGGGTGCAGGTAGACCCCCTCCACCGGCTGGCCGGCCGACTCCAGCAGGTCCTCCAGGTCGTTGTCGCCCAGGTAGACGCCGTAGCTCCTCAGCGTCTTGGCGTCCGGCCGCGGCTGGTGCTTGAGCCAGAAGACGTGGGCGGCGGTCAGCACCCAGCGCGGGTCGATCAGCACCCCGGAGCCCCGGCCCTGCTGCTGCGGGGGCCGCAGGTACACCTGCCAGGGGGAAGCTGGCGTTGGGCGCCGGGGCGCCCCCGAAGATCCGAGCTGTTCCCCTGTCCACGGGCTGCTCCGGCTTCCCGCACACTGCGGGGGCAAGTGGGGTAGGGAGTAAGAGGGAGAGCGGGGTGGGGGGGGGGGGTTAGCGATCATCTAACTACAACGAGGGAGAGGGACTGCGGGGTGGGGTCGGATATTCCGGTTTTGCCAGAGCGGGGTGGTGGAAGCACGGAGAGAGGATGGGGAGTGAACACGGTGGGGGAGAAAGAGCAAGGGGGATAGAGGGAGAACAGGGGTGAACCTGGGGGGGGGGGATATAGTGAGAGGAAGAGTGATGGGGGTATAAGGGGGGAGAGAGAGAGAAAGTAAATGACCCCGGAGTGGGGGAGGAGGGAGAGGAAGCCAGGGGAGTATGAGCAGGGATGGGGGGGGAATGACAAGAGCGTTACACTGTGGGTGTAACCCCAGGAGCTGATGGATTAGGTGAGGAGGTGGTTGGGGTGGGCAGTGGATTCAGGGAGTCTCAACTCCGAAACCAGGCCCTTCAGCCCATCGGGACCATGTCGACCAAGATTCCCATCCAGGTTTGCCCCATCTGGTTCCTGTCCTACCCAAGTCCTGCCCCTACCACTTCTTCTGGCAGCTCACACCATCAACTCAATTCCCCCCCACCCCCGGGTGGCAAAGTTGTCCCTCATGTTTCCCCCCCCCCCCCACCTTCAGCTTCTGCCTTCGAACTTCACTCCTCTCCTGGGAGGTAGACTGTGTGCGCTCACCCCCAATCTGCCCCTGGAATGATCTCGTAAAATGCGACGAGGTTCCCCCGCCACCCCCCAGTCCAAGGATCAAAGGCCCAGCTCTTCCTGATTACTCGGGCCCCCGAATCGCCTTTGTAAGTTCCCTGTGCCCTCTCCGGCTGGCCCCCGTCATTCCTTTCACTGGGTGACGAAAACCACAGGACGTTCGACAAACGTCTGGTGTAACTGCAGCAAGACATCTCAGTATCCTGACCGATGAACGTCGGCTCAGCCCCTCTCCCCCACCCACCCAGCCCACCTTCAGCACGCTGTTCTCCAACACCGGCCAGGGTCCCGCTGTTGACTGTGACAGTCCTCTGGACTGACTCTCCAACCAGCTACACCTCACACCCACCACAATTAAACTCCATTTGCCCACAACTGATTTAGCATTGAATGTCCCCCCCCCCCCCCCCCCCCGGCCTTTTAAGCCACGCTGGCCACTGATTTAGTCCCAGTCACGGGCCAATTCACAGTGACTAATGAACCTACCACCCAGTATGTCTTTGGACGTGGTCACCCACGGGGTGAACCTATAAACTTGGTGGGAATTGAACCCGGGTCTCCTGTATTGTGCTGACCACTGCGCCAGACTGCCCTGCAATCTTCAATAGCAACTAAAATAGTAGGGGTGTAACTGTGTGTGTGAGAGAGAGGCGGAGGGAAGGAGGGAGGGAGGATGAGGGAAGGCAGGCCGGTGTGGGAATTTACCTGGGGCACAGTAGGGAATGGTCTCCCTGACACTGCGGTTGATCCAGCGACGAGAAGCTGTGCAGGTATAGGTTCCTGGAGAAGCAGAGAGCAGGCATCAGCCCCGCGGCTCGAGACTGACAGGGTGAGGCTCGGAGAACGAAGGGCACGGAGGCCGGGGGGGAGCCGCAACACAAAGGAACAGATCAGGCCATTCAGTCCATCGAGTCTGCTCCTTCATTCCATCATTGCTGATTTACTATCCCACTCAACCCTACTCTCCTGCCTCCTCCCCATAACCTTTCACACTCCAACTAATCAGGAACCTATCAACTTATAAATACAGCCAGAGATTTGGCCTCCACAGATTCACCTCCCTCCTGCTAAAGCAGTTGCTCCTATCCTCTGTGCTTGTACAGTATTCGGAGGCTGTGTCCTCTGGTCCCAGACTATAGAGACACTCTGTCCACGGCAGGATGGGGAGGGGCGGGAAGAGGGATGGGAGACGGGGGTGAAGGAGAGTGATCACAGTCCCTCCCTCCCTCCCTCCACCTCTCTGCCTGACCCCAGGACATCCCAGACCCAGATTTTCCCTCCCTCCGCCTGTCTGTCCCGGCCACTGAGAGCCAACGTGGTTCTCCCTTATCGTCCTGACACTCGGGAACTTCCTGTTGAAACACTGGCTCAGTCCTCCACCACAGAGGCTGGCCGGCAGCCGAGAGGCCCCCGACTTGCCCGCCCTCCAGTTCAGACCTCGCCAGAGGTGGGGGAGGGAGATGAGCTGGAGAGAGGGAGGGGCTGGAAAGGAGGAGGAGAAAGGGAGGGAGATGGGGAGGCGGAGGGAGGTGGGAAGGAGGGGAGCAAGGAAGGGAGAGGACGTAGAGTGGGGAAGGAGGGAGGGAGGGTAGGCAAGAGTGAGGGAGAACACATCCTCCCACTCCCCTTTCACTGACTGTCCCCCACCCCACTGTCTCCATGTAACCCCTCCCACACTCCCTACCTCCACCTTCCCCTCCACTCCCCATCTACTGCGCCTCCCTCTTTCCCTCCTCCACCCTCCGTCATTCCTCTATATCTTCACTCCCTTCCTATACCTCCTCCCTCTGCCTTCCCCATCTACCACCACTCCTCCCACCCACATCCCTACCTGCCCCCTCACTCCTTGCTCCCTCGTTCCTACCTCCACTCCCTCCTTTCACCTTCCTTAACTTCTCCCTCCCACACCTCCTTCCTTCACATCCCCTTCTCTCCCTCCCCACCTTATAATCTCTCCCTCTTTACCTCCCTCTCCCTCCCTCCCTCCACTTCTCCTTCCGCACATACTACCAGCCTATCTCCATCCTCCGCAATCCCTCCACCCGCCCCCCCACCGGTGCCACTCACCGTCGCCCGGACTCTCCATGTGGTAGTGGGGGTGACAGGAGTACTGGATGCGGGTCTGGTATCCGTTCCTCACACGGCTGCTCTCCACCACGCGGAATCGGCCGTTCTCCAGGTGCTGGGGCTCCCCGCAGTCGATCACTGAGTGGGCAAGAGCGGGACAGAGGTGACCACGGTCCCGACCTACAGCCTCAACCTCCCCGGAACACCCCCTCCACTTTACTGCCCTTCGGTGTCCCTCACCCTGCGGTCCCACTCCCCCCCACTCCGGGTCCCTCACCCTGAGGTCCCACTCCCCCCCACTCAGGGTCCCTCACACTGCGGTCCCACTCCCCCCCCACTCCGGGTCCCTCACCCTGCGGTCCCACTCCCCCCCACTCCGGGTCCCTCACCCTGAGGTCCCACTCCCCCCCCACTCAGGGTCCCTCACACTGCGGTCCCACTCCCCCCCCACTCCGGGTCCCTCACCCTGCGGTCCCACTCCCCCCTCACTCCAGGTCCCTCACCCTGCGGTCCCACTCCCCCCCAGGTCCCTCACCCTGCGGTCCCACTCCCCCTCACTCCAGGTCCCTCACCCTGCGGTCCCCACTCCCCCCCAGGTCCCTCACCCTGCGGTCCCACTCCCCCCCCACCCGGGTCCCTCACCCTGCGGTCCCACTCCCCCTCACTCCAGGTCCCTCACCCTGCGGTCCCACTCCCCCCTCACTCCGGGTCCCTCACCCTGCGGTCCCACTCCCCCCCACTCCGGGTCCCTCACCCTGAGGTCCCACTCCCCCCCACTCAGGGTCCCTCACACTGAGGTCCCACTCCCCACCTGGGTCCCTCACCCTGCGGTCCCACTCCCCCTCACTCTGGGTCCCCTCACCCTGCAGTCCCACTTCCCCCCCCCGGGTCCCTCACCTTGCGGTCCCACACCCCCTCACTCCGGGTCCCTCACCCTGCAGTCCCACTCCCCCCCCCCAGGTCCTCACCCTGCGGTCCTGCTCCCCCCCCACTCCGGGTCCCTCACCCTGCAGCCCCACTCACCGCCCCGGGTCCCTCACCCTGAGGTCCCACTCCAGGTCCCTCACTCCGGGGCCCCACTCCAGGACCCTCAATCTGGGTCCCTCACCCTGTGGCCCCACTCCGGGTCCCTCACCCCTGCAGTCCCACTCCCCCCCCCCGGGTCCCTCACCCTGCGGTCCCACTCCCCCCCACTCCGGGGTCCCTCACCCTGCGGTCCCACTCCCCCCCCACCCCGGGTCCCTCACCCTGCGGGTCCCTCTCCCCCTCACTCTGGGTCCTCACCCTGCGGTCCCACTCCCCCTCACTCCGGGTCCCTCACCCTGCGGTCCCACTCCCCCCCCACCCCGGGTCCCTCACCCTGCGGTCCCTCTCCCCCTCACTCTGGGTCCTCACCCTGCGGTCCCACTCCCCCTCACTCCGGTCCCTCACCCTGAGGTCCCACTCCAGGTCCCTCACTCCGGGGCCCCACTCCAGGTCCCTCACTTTGGGTCCCTCACCCTGTGGCCCCACTCCGGGTCCCTCACCCTGCGGTCCCACTCCCCCCCCCGGGTCTCTCACCCTGAGGTCCCTCTCCCCCCCCCCGGGACCCTCATCCTGCGGTCCCACTCCCCCCCCCCCCCCGGTTCCCTCACCCTGCGGTCCCACTCCCCCCCACTCCGGGTCCCTCGCCCTGCGGTCCCACTCCCCCCCTGGGTCCCTGACCCTGCGGTCCCACTCCCCACCCCCGGGTCCCTCACCCTGCGGTCCCACTCCCACTCCGGGTCCCTCACCCTGCGGTCCCACTCCCCCCCCCCCCCCCCGGGTCCCTCACCCTGCGGTCCCACTCCCCCCCCCCCGGGTCCCTCACCCTGCGGTCCCACTCCCCCCCCACTCCGGGTCCCTCACCCTGCGGTCCCACTCCCCCCCCACTCCGGGTCCCTCACCCTGCGGTCCCACTCCCCCCCCCCGGGACCCTCACCCTGCAGTCCCACTCCCCCCTCACTCTGGGTCCCTCACCCTGCGGTCCCATTCCCCCCCGGGTCCCTCACCCTGCGGTCCCCACTCCCCCCCGGGTCCCCTCACCCTGCGGTCCCACTCCCCCCAACTCCGAGTCCCTCACCCTGTGGTCCCACTCCCCCTCACTCCAGGTCCCTCACCCTGCGGTCCCACTCCCCACCCACCCGGGTCCCTCACCCTGCGGTCCCACTCCCCCCCCACCCGGGTCCCTCACCCTGCGGTCCCCACTCCCCTCCCACCCGGGTCCCTCACCCTGCGGTCCCACTCCCCCCCTGGGTCCCTCACCCTGCGGTCCCACTCCCCCTCACTCCGGGTCCCTCACCCTGCGGTCCCACTCCCCCTCACTCCAGGTCCCTCACCCTGCGGTCCCACTCCCCCCCAGGTCCCTCACCCTGCGGTCCCACTCCCCCCCCACCCGGGTCCCTCACCCTGCGGTCCCACTCCCCCTCACTCCAGGTCCCTCACCCTGCAGTCCCACTCCCCCCCCTGGGTCCCTCACCCTGCGGTCCCACTCCCACCCCCGGGTCCCTCACCCTGCGGTCCTACTCCCCCCCTGGGTCCCTCACCCTGCGGTCCCACTCCCACCCCACTCCGGGTCCCTCACCCTGCGGTCCTACTCCCCCCCTGGGTCCCTCACCCTGCAGTCCCACTCCCCCCCTGGTCCCTCACCCTGCGGTCCCACTCCCACCCCACTCCGGGTCCCTCACCCTGCGGTCCTACTCCCCCCCTGGGTCCCTGACACTGCAGTCCCACTCCCCCCCCTGGGTCCCTCACCCTGCGGTCCCACTCCCCCCCCCCGGGTCCCTCACCCTGCGGTCCTACTCCCCCCCTGGTCCCTCACCCTGCGGTCCCACTCCCACCCCACTCCGGGTCCCTCACCTGCGGTCCCACTCCCCACCCACCGGGTCCCTCACCCTGCGGTCCCACTCCCCCCCACTCCGGGGTCCCTCACCCTGCGGTCCCACTCCCCCCTCACTCCGGGTCCCTCACCCTGCGGTCCCACTCCCCCCCCCCCGGGTCCCTCACCCTGCGGTCCCACTCCCCCCCACTCCGGGTCCCTCACCCTGCGGTCCTACTCCCCCCCTGGGTCCCTCACCCTGCGGTCCCACTTCCCCCCCCCCCCCCGGGTCCCTCACCCTGCGGTCCCACTCCCCCCCACTCCGGGTCCCTCACCCTGTGGTCCCACTCCCCCCCCCCCCGGGTCCCTCACCCTGCGGTCCCACTCCCCCCCCCCCCCCGGGTCCCTCACCCTGCGGTCCCACTCCCACCCCACTCCGGGTCCCTCACCCTGCGGTCCCCACTCCCCCACCCCCGGGTCCCTCACCCTGCGGTCCCACTCCCACCCCCCCGGGACCCTCACCCTGCGGTCCCACTCCCCCCCCCACCCGGTTCCTCACCCTGCGGTCCCACTCCCCCCAACTCCGAGTCCCTCACCCTGTGGTCCCACTCCCCCTCACTCCAGGTCCCTCACCCTGCGGTCCCAGTCCCCCCCCCACCCGGGTCCCTCACCCTGCGGTCCCACTCCCCCCCCACCCGGGTCCCTCACCCTGCGGTCCCACTCCCCCCAACTCCGAGTCCCTCACCCTGTGGTCCCACTCCCCCTCACTCCAGGTCCCTCACCCTGCGGTCCCACTCCCCCCCCCACTCCGGGTCCCTCACCCTGCGGTCCCACTCCCCCCCCCCGGGTCCCTCACCCTGCGGTCCCACTCCCCCCCACTCCGGGTCCCTCACCCTGCGGTCCCACTCCCCCCCACTCCGGGTCCCTCACCCTGCGGTCCCACTCCCCCCTCACTCCGGGTCCCTCACCCTGCGGTCCCACTCCCCCCCGGGTCCCTCACCCTGCGGTCCCACTCCCCCACAGGTCCCTCACCCTGCGGTCCCACTCCCCCCCACTCCGGGTCCCTCACCCTGCGGTCCCACTCCCCCCCCCCCCGGGTCCCTCACCCTGCGGTCCCACTCCCCCCCACTCCGGGTCCCTCACTCTGCGGTCCCACTCCCCCCCGGGTCCCTCACCCTGCGGTCCCACTCCCCCACAGGTCCCTCACCCTGCGGTCCCACTCCCCCCCACTCCGGGTCCCTCACCCTGCGGTCCCACTCCCCCCTCACTCCGGGTCCCTCACCCTGCGGTCCCACTCCCCCCCAGGTCCCTCACCCTGCGGTCCCACTCCCCCCCGGGTCCCTCACCCTGCGGTCCCACTCCCCCCCTTGTCCCTCACCCTGCGGTCCCACTCCCCCCCACTCCGGGTCCCTTACCGTGCGGTCCCACTCCCCCCCACTCCGGGTCCCTCACCCTGCGGTCCCACTCCCCCCCAGGTCCCTCACCCTGCGGTCCCACTCCCCCCCGGGTCCCTCACCCTGCGGTCCCACTCCCCCCCGGGTCCCTCACCCTGCGGTCCCACTCCCCCCCGGGTCCCTCACCCTGCGGTCCCACTCCCCCCCGGGTCCCTCACCCTGCGGTCCCACTCCGCCCCTGGGTCCCTCACCCTGCGGTCCCACTCCGCCCCTGGGTCCCTCACCCTGCGGTCCCCCTACCCCCCTGGGTCCCTCACCCTGCGGTCCCACTCCCCCCTCACTCCGGGTCCCTCACCCTGCGGTCCCACTCCCGCCCAGGTCCCTCACCCTGCGGTCCCCCTCCCCCCCGGGTCTCTCACCCTGCGGACCCACTCCCCCCCAGGTCCCTCACCCTGCGGTCCCACTCCCCCCCTGGGTCCCTCACCCTGCGGTCCCACTCCCCCCCGGGTCCCTCACCCTGCGGTCCCACTCCCCCCTCACTCCGGGTCCCTCACCCTGCGGTCCCACTCCCCCCCGGTTCCCTCACCCTGCGGTCCCACTCCCCCTCACTCCGGGTACCTCACCCTGCGGTCCCACTCCCCCCCTGGGTCCCTCACCCTGCGGTCCCACTCCCCCCCTGGGTCCCTCACCCTGCGGTCCCACTCCCCCCCCACCCGGGTCCCTCACCCTGCGGTCCCACTCCCCCCCTGGGTCCCTCACCCTGCGGTCCCACTCCCCCTCACTCCGGGTCCCTCACCCTGCGGTCCCACTCCCCCTCACTCCGGGTCCCTCACCCTGCGGTCCCACTCCCCCCCAGGTCCCTCACCCTGCGGTCCCACTCCCCCCCACCCGGGTCCCTCACCCTGCGGTCCCACTCCCCCTCACTCCAGGTCCCTCACCCTGCAGTCCCACTCCCCCCCTGGGTCCCTCACCCTGCGGCCCCACCCCCCCCGGGTCCCTCACCCTGCGGCCCCACCCCCCCGGGTCCCTCACCCTGCGGTCCCACTCCCCCCCACTCCGGGTCCCTCACCCTGCGGTCCCACTCCCCCCCACTCCGGGTCCCTCACCCTGCGGTCCCACTTCCCCCCCCCCCGGGTCCCTCACCCTGCGGTCCCACTCCCCCCCCCGGGTTCCTCACCCTGCGGTCCCACTCCCCCCAACTCCGAGTCCCTCACCCTGTGGTCCCACTCCCCCTCACTCCAGGTCCCTCACCCTGCGGTCCCACTCCCCCCCCCTCCCGGGTCCCTCACCCTGCGGTCCCACTCCCCCCCCACCCGGGTCCCTCACCCTGCGGTCCCACTCCCCCCCACCCGGGTCCCTCGCCCTGCGGTCCCACTCCCCCTCACTCCAGGTCCCAAACCCTGCGGTCCCACTCCCCCCCAGGTCCCTCACCCTGCGGTCCCACTCCCCACCTGGGTCCCTCAACCTGCGGTCCCACTCCCCCTCACTCCAGGTCCCAAACCCTGCGGTCCCACTCCCCCCCAGGTCCCTCACCCTGCGGTCCCACTCCCCACCTGGGTCCCTCAACCTGCGGTCCCACTCCCCCTCACTCCGGGACCCTCACCCTGCGGTCCCACTCCCCCCTCACTCCGGGTCCCTCACCCTGCGGTCCCACTCCCCCTCTCTCCGGGTCCCTCACCCTGCGGTCCCACTCCCCCCTCACTCCGGGTCCCTCACCCTGCGGTCCCACTCCCCCTCACTCCAGGTCCCTCACCCTGCAGTCCCACTCCCCCCCTGGGTCCCTCACCCTGCGGTCCCACTCCCCCCCCCCCGGGTCCCTCACCCTGCGGTCCCACTCCCCCCCTGGGTCCCTCACCCTGCGGTCCCACTCCCCCCCCCCCCCGGGTCCCTCGCCCTGCGGTCCCACTCCCCCCAACTCCGGGTCCCTCACCCTGCGGTCCCACTCCCCCCCTGGGTCCCTCACCCTGCGGTCCCACTCCCCCCCCCCCCCGGGTCCCTCACCCTGCGGTCCCACTCCCCCCAACTCCGGGTCCCTCACCCTGCGGTCCCACTCCCCCCCACTCCGGGTCCCTCACCCTGCGGTCCCACTCCCCCCCCCGGGTCCCTCACCCTGCGGTCCCACTCCCCCCCACTCCTGGTCCCTCACCCTGCGGTCCCACTCCCCCCCACTCCGGGTCCCTCACCCTGCGGTCCCACTCCCCCCTCACTCCGGGTCCCTCACCCTGCGGTCCCACTCCCCCCCGGGTCCCTCACCCTGCGGTCCCACTCCCCCACAGGTCCCTCACCCTGCGGTCCCACTCCGGGTCCCTCACCCTGCGGTCCCACTCCCCCCTCACTCCGGGTCCCTCACCCTGCGGTCCCACTCCCCCCCGGGTCCCTCACCCTGCGGTCCCACTCCCCCCCTGGGTCCCTCACCCTGCGGTCCCACTCCCCCTCACTCCGGGTCCCTCACCCTGCGGTCCCACTCCCCCTCACTCCAGGTCCCTCACCCTGCGGTCCCACTCCCCCCCAGGTCCCTCACCCTGCGGTCCCACTCCCCCCCACCCGGGTCCCTCACCCTGCGGTCCCACTCCCCCTCACTCCAGGTCCCTCACCCTGCAGTCTCACTCCCCCCCTGGGTCCCTCACCCTGCGGTCCCACTCCCCCCCCCGGGTCCCTCACCCTGCGGTCCTACTCCCCCCCTGGGTCCCTCACCCTGCGGTCCCACTCCCACCCCACTCCGGGTCCCTCACCCTGCGGTCCCACTCCCCACCCCCCGGGTCCCTCACCCTGCGGCCCCACCCCCCCGGGTCCCTCACCCTGCGGCCCCAACCCCCCGGGTCCCTCACCCTGCGGTCCCACTCCCCCCCACTCCGGGTCCCTCACCCTGCGGTCCCACTCCCCCCCACTCCGGGTCCCTCACCCTGCGGTCCCACTTCCCCCCCCCCCGGGTCCCTCACCCTGCGGTCCCACTCCCCCCCACTCCGGGTCCCTCACCCTGCGGTCCCACTTCCCCCCCCCCCGGGTCCCTCACCCTGCGGTCCCACTCCCCCCCCGGGGTTCCTCACCCTGCGGTCCCACTCCCCCCAACTCCGAGTCCCTCACCCTGTGGTCCCACTCCCCCTCACTCCAGGTCCCTCACCCTGCGGTCCCACTCCCCCCCCTCCCGGGTCCCTCACCCTGCGGTCCCACTCCCCCCCCACCCGGGTCCCTCACCCTGCGGTCCCACTCCCCCCCACCCGGGTCCCTCACCCTGCGGTCCCACTCCCCACCTGGTCCCTCAACCTGCGGTGCCACTCCCCCTCACTCCGGGTCCCTCACCCTGCGGTCCCACTCCCCCTCACTCCAGGTCCCAAACCCTGCGGTCCCACTCCCCCCCAGGTCCCTCACCCTGCGGTCCCACTCCCCACCTGGGTCCCTCAACCTGCGGTCCCACTCCCCCTCACTCCGGGTCCCTCACCCTGCGGTCCCACTCCCCCCCACTCCGGGACCCTCACCCTGCGGTCCCACTCCCCCCTCACTCCGGGTCCCTCACCCTGCGGTCCCACTCCCCATCTCTCCGGGTCCCTCACCCTGCGGTCCCACTCCCCCCTCACTCCGGGTCCCTCACCCTGCGGTCCCACTCCCCCTCACTCCAGGTCCCTCACCCTGCAGTCCCACTCCCCCCCTGGGTCCCTCACCCTGCGGTCCCACTCCCCCCCCCCCCGGGTCCCTCACCCTGCGGTCCCACTCCCCCCCTGGGTCCCTCACCCTGCGGTCCCACTCCCCCCCCCCCCGGGTCCCTCACCCTGCGGTCCCACTCCCCCCAACTCCGGGTCCCTCACCCTGCGGTCCCACTCCCCCCCACTCCGGGTCCCTCACCCTGCGGTCCCACTCCCCCTCACTCCAGGTCCCTCACCCTGCAGTCCCACTCCCCCCCTGGGTCCCTCACCCTGCGGTCCCACCCCCCCCCCCCGGGTCCCTCACCTTGCGGTCCCACTCCCCCCCTGGGTCCCTCACCCTGCGGTCCCACTCCCCCCCCCCCCGGGTCCCTCACGCTGCGGTCCCACTCCCCCCAACTCCGGGTCCCTCACCCTGCGGTCCCACTCCCCCCCACTCCGGGTCCCTCACCCTGCGGTCCCACTCCCCCCCCCCCGGGTCCCTCACCCTGCGGTCCCACTCCCCCCCACTCTGGGTCCCTCACCCTGCGGTCCCACTCCCCCCCACTCCGGGTCCCTCACCCTGCGGTCCCACTCCCCCCCCCACCCGGGTCCCTCAGCCTGCGGTCCCACTCCCCCTCACTCCAGGTCCCTCACCCTGCAGTCCCACTCCCCCCCTGGGTCCCTCACCCTGCGGTCCCACTCCCCCCCCCCCCCGGGTCCCTCACCCTGCGGTCCCACTCCCCCCCTGGGTCCCTCACCCTGCGGTCCCACTCCCCCCCCCCCGGGTCCCTCACCCTGCGGTCCCACTCCCCCCAACTCCGGGTCCCTCACCCTGCGGTCCCACTCCCCCCCACTCCGGGTCCCTCACCCTGCGGTCCCACTCCCCCCCCCCGGGTCCCTCACCCTGCGGTCCCACTCCCCCCCTCTCCGGGTCCCTCACCCTGCGGTCTCACTCCCCCCCACTCCGGGTCCCTCACCCTGCGGTCCCACTCCCCCCTCACTCCGGGTCTCTCACCCTGCGGTCCCACTCCCCCCCGGGTCCCTCACCCTGCGGTCCCACTCCCCCACAGGTCCCTCACCCTGCGGTCCCACTCCGGGTCCCTTACCCTGCGGTCCCACTCCCCCCTCACTCCGGGTCCCTCACCCTGCGGTCCCACTCCCCCCCGGGTCCCTCACCCTGCGGTCCCACTCCCCCCCGGGTCCCTCACCCTGCGATCCCACTCCCCCCCAGGTCCCTCACCCTGCGGTCCCACTCCGCCCCTGGGTCCCTCACCCTGCGGTCCCGCTCCCCCCCTGGGTCCATCACCCTGCGGTCCCCCTCCCCCCCTGCGTCCCTCACCCTGCGGTCCCACTCCCCCCCGGGTCCCTCACCCTGCGGTCCCACTCCCCCCCGGGTCCCTCACCCTGCGGTCCCACTCCCCCCCAGGTCCCTCACCCTGCGGTCCCACTCCGCCCCTGGGTCCCTCACCCTGCGGTCCCACTCCCCCCCTGGGTCCATCACCCTGCGGTCCCCCTCCCCCCCTGGGTCCCTCACCCTGCGGTCCCACTCCCCCCTCACTCCGGGTCCCTCACCCTGCGGTCCCACTCCCGCCCAGGTCCCTCACCCTGCGGTCCCACTCCCCCCCGGGTCTCTCACCCTGCGGTCCCACTCCCCCCCAGGTCCCTCACCCTGCGGTCCCACTCCCCCCCTGGGTCCCTCACCCTGCGGTCCCACTCCCCCCCGGGTCCCTCACCCTGCGGTCCCACTCCCCCCTCACTCCGGGTCCCTCACCCTGCGGTCCCACTCCCCCCCGGGTCCCTCACCCTGCGGTCCCACTCCCCCCCGGTTCCCTCACCCTGCGGTCCAACTCCCCCTCACTCCGGGTACCTCACCCTGCGGTCCCACTCCCCCTCACTCCGGGTCCCTCACCCTGCGGTCCCACTCCCCCCCTGGGTCCCTCACCCTGCGGTCCCACTCCCCCTCACTCCGGGTACCTCACCCTGCGGTCCCACTCCCCCCTCACTCCGGGTCCCTCACCCTGCGGTCCCACTCCCCCCCACTCCGGGTCCCTAACCCTGCGGTCCCACTCCCCCTCACTCCGGGTCCCTCACCCTGCGGTCCCACTCCCCCCCCCCGGGTCCCTCACCCTGCGGTCCCACTCCCCCCTCACTCCGGGTCCCTCACCCTGCGGTCCCACTCCCCCCTCACTCTGGGTCCCTCACCCTGCGGTCCCACTCCCCCTCACTCCGGGTCCCTCACCCTGCGGTCCCACTCCCCCTCAGGGCCCCTCACCCTGCGGTCCCACCCCCCCCGGGTCCCTCACCCTGCGGTCCCACTCCCCCCCACTCCGGGTCCCTCACCCTGCGGTCCCACTCCCCCCCACCCGGGTCCCTCACCCTGCAGTCCCACTCCCCCCCACTCCGGGTCCCTCACCCTGCGGTCCCACTCCCCCCTCACTCCGGGTCCCTCACCCTGCGGTCCCCACTCCCCCCCGGGTCCCTCACCCTGCGGTCCCACTCCCCCCCGGTTCCCTCACCCTGCGGTCCAACTCCCCCTCACTCCGGGTACCTCACCCTGCGGTCCCACTCCCCCTCACTCCGGGTCCCTCACCCTGCGGTCCCACTCCCCCCCTGGGTCCCTCACCCTGCGGTCCCACTCCCCCTCACTCCGGGTACCTCACCCTGCGGTCCCACTCCCCCCTCACTCCGGGTCCCTCACCCTGCGGTCCCACTCCCCCCCACTCCGGGTCCCTAACCCTGCGGTCCCACTCCCCCTCACTCCGGGTCCCTCACCCTGCGGTCCCACTCCCCCCCCCCGGGTCCCTCACCCTGCGGTCCCACTCCCCCCTCACTCCGGGTCCCTCACCCTGCGGTCCCACTCCCCCCTCACTCTGGGTCCCTCACCCTGCGGTCCCACTCCCCCTCACTCCGGGTCCCTCACCCTGCGGTCCCACTCCCCCTCAGGGCCCCTCACCCTGCGGTCCCACCCCCCCCGGGTCCCTCACCCTGCGGTCCCACTCCCCCCCACTCCGGGTCCCTCACCCTGCGGTCCCACTCCCCCCCACCCGGGTCCCTCACCCTGCAGTCCCACTCCCCCCCACTCCGGGTCCCTCACCCTGCGGTCCCACTCCCCCCCACTCCGGGACCCTCACCCTGCGGTCCCACTCCCCCCTCACTCCGGGTCCCTCACCCTGCGGTCCCACTCCCCCTCTCTCCGGGTCCCTCACCCTGCGGTCCCACTCCCCCCTCACTCCGGGTCCCTCACCCTGCGGTCCCACTCCCACTCTCTCCGGGTCCCTCACCCTGCGGTCCCACTCCCCCCTCACTCCGGGTCCCTCACCCTGCGGTCCCACTCCCCCCCGGGTCCCTCACCCTGCGGTCCCACCCCCCCGGGCCCCTCACCCTGCGGTCCCACTCCCCCCCACTCCGGGTCCCTCACCCTGCGGTCCCACTCCCCCCCCCACTCCAGGTCCCTCACCCTGCGGTCCCACTCGCCCCCCCTGGTCCCTCACCCTGCGGTCCCACTCCCCCCCGGGTCCCTCACCCTGCGGTCCCACTCCCCCCGGGGTCCCTCACCCTGCGGTCCCACTCCCCCCGGGGTCCCTCACCCTGCGGCCCCACTCCCCCCTACACTCCGGGTCCCTCACCCTGTGGTCCCACTCCCCCTCACTCCAGGTCCCTCACCCTGCGGTCCCACTCCCCCCTACACTCCGGGTCCCTCACCCTGTGGTCCCACTCCCCCTCACTCCAGGTCCCTCACCCTGCGGCCCCAACCCCCCGGGTCCCTCACCCTGCGGCCCCACTCCCCCTCACTCCGGGTCCCTCACCCTGCGGTCCCACTCCCCCCTACACTCCGGGTCCCTCACCCTGTGGTCCCACTCCCCCCTCACTCCGGGTCCCTCACCCTGCGGCCCCACCCCCCCGGGTCCCTCACCCTGCGGTCCCACTCCCCCCCACTCCGGGTCCCTCACCCTTCGGTCCCACTCCCCCCCACTCCGGGACCCTCACCCTGCGGTCCCACTCCCCCCTCACTCCGGGTCCCTCACCCTGCGGTCCCACTCCCCCCCCGGGTCCCTCACCCTGCGGTCCCACCCCCCCGGGTCCCTCACCCTGCGGTCCCACTCCCCCCCACTCCGGGTCCCTCACCCTGCGGTCCCACTCCCCCCCACTCCGGGTCCCTCACCCTGCGGTCCCACTCCCCCCTACACTCCGGGTCCCTCACCCTGCGGTCCCACTCCCCCCCACTCCAGGTCCCTCACCCTGCGGTCCCACTCGCCCCCCGGGTCCCTCACCCTGCGGTCCCACTCCCCCCCCGGGTCCCTCACCCTGCGGCCCCACTCCCCCCCACTCCGGGTCCCTCACCCTGCGGTCCCACTCCCCCTCACTCCGGGTCCCTCACCCTGCTGCCCCACCCCCCCGGGTCCCTCACCCTGCGGTCCCACTCCCCCTCACTCCGGGTCCCTCACCCTGCGGTCCCACTCCCCCCTACACTCCGGGTCCCTCACCCTGTGGTCCCACTCCCCCCTCACTCCGGGTCCCTCACCCTGCGGCCGCACCCCCCCGGGTCCCTCACCCTGCGGCCCCACCCCCCCGGGTCCCTCACCCTGCGGCCCCACTCCCCCTCACTCCGGGTCCCTCACCCTGCGGCCCCACTCCCCCTCACTCCGGGTCCCTCACCCTGCGGTCCCACTCCCCCCCTGGGTCCCTCACCCTGCGGTCCCACTCCCCCCCCTGGGTCCCTCACCCTGCGGTCCCACTCCCCCTCACTCCAGGTCCCTCACCCTGCAGTCCCACTCCCCTACACTCTGGGTCCCTCACCCTGCGGTCCCACTCCCCCCTCACTCCGGGTCCCTCACCCTGCGGTCTCACTCCCCCCCTGGGTCCCTCACCCTGCGGTTCCACTCCCCCCCTGGGTCCCTCACCCTGCAGTCCCACTCCCCCCCGGGTCCCTCACCCTGCGGTCCCACTCCCCCTCACTCCGGGTCCCTCACCCTGCGGTCCCACTCCCCCTCACTCCGGGTCCCTCACCCTGCGGTCCCACTCCCCCCCACTCCGGGTCCCTCACCCTGCGGTCCCACTCCCCCCCACTCCGGGTCCCTCACCCTGCGGTCCCACTCCCCCCCACTCCGGGTCCCTCACCCTGCGGTCCCACTCCCCCCCACTCCGGGTCCCTCACCCTGCGGTCCCACCCCCCCACTCCAGGTCCCTCACCCTGCGGTCCCCTTCCGTCCATGTCTCTGCTAGCTTGGAGTCTCCCTCTCCCTGTGTCTCACCCCTGGGGTCCACTTACCCGGACTCCCCCCGCGCTGCGGTCACACCCCCCCCCCCCCATTCTCTCCCCTCCCTCCCTTGGTCTGCCCAAACCAAGTGACTCCTCGCTTGATCTCTCTCAGCCCTGTATCACCCTCCCCTCCAGCCTCCCCCACTCCCTGGGGGCCCCTCGCACCTGGTCTCCATCCATCTGACACACTGGGAATTCACCCCACGGTATCCGCTTCTCTCTAACACTGGGTCCCTCTCCCCTGATTCCCTCATTCCTGCGGGTTCCTCTCCTGCTGGTCTCTGATACCCCCAGGGCCCCACTGCCCCTACTCTTCCCCACTCCAGTCTCTCGCCTGGAGTCCCCAGGGCAGCCCGGACCTCTCGGGTGAGTGGGCGAATGGGGAACTGTGCAGGGAGGGGAAGAGAAGGGAGGAACGGAGGGCACTCTGGATGGGCTGCAGATGGGATGTGTTGGAGCTTGGCTAGACGCCGCCTCTGGGCTCCCGGAAGGTTGTGTCGCCCACCTGCAGCTCACCATCCCCTCCCCCCGTCCAATCCCTCTGACTGCACTGAGCTCCCTCACCTGCCCCTCCATTACCTCCTCACCCCTTCACCCATCAGTCCCTCATCTCGCCAGCCACGTCTGTCAGCATGACCTCCTTCCTCGTCTCCATCTCCCCCACCTCTCCATCCTGCCCCCCGTACCCCGACTTCCACCATCCCCCATACACCCAATGTCTCTCTCATCTCCACCTCCCTCCCGTCACTGATCTCCCCCACCTTCACCTGCCCTCCGCAATATTCACGAACACACCCGCAGTCGGGAGCTACCTCTTCCCGCACCTGCCCCGTGAGTGCCCGCCGACTGAACGTGGGGGGGCAGGAATCATGTTCGGCTCCTGCCCCACGCTGTGTGGATACGAGGGGAGAGGTGTGGGGTATGCCAGGAGGGGTCAGTGAGTGCCCGCCGACTGAACGTGGGGGGGCAGGAATCAGGTTCGGCTCCTGTCCCACGCTGTGTGGATACGAGGGGAGAGGTGTGGGGTATGCCAGGAGGGGTCAGTGAGTGCCCGCCGACTGAACGTGGGGGGGGCAGGAATCAGGTTCGGCTCCTGCCCCACGCTGTGTGGATATGAGGGGAGAGGTGTGGGGTATGCCAGGAGGGGTCAGTGAGTGCCCGCCGACTGAACGTGGGGGGGCAGGAATCAGGTTCGGCTCCTGCCCCACGCTGTGTGGATACGAGGGGAGAGGTGTGGGGTATGCCAGGAGGGGTCAGTGAGTGCCCGCCGACTGAACGTGGGGGGGGCAGGAATCAGGTTCGGCTCCTGCCCCACGCTGTGTGGATACGAGGGGAGAGGTGTGGGGTATGCCAGGAGGGGTCAGTGAGTGTCCGCCGACTGAACGTGGGGGGGGCAGGAATCAGGTTCGGCTCCTGCCCCACGCTGTGTGGATATGAGGGGAGAGGTGTGGGGTATGCCAGGAGGGGTCAGTGAGTGCCCGCCGACTGAACGTGGGGGGGGCAGGAATCAGGTTCGGCTCCTGCCCCACGCTGTGTGGATACGAGGGGAGAGGTGTGGGGTATGCCAGGAGGGGTCAGTGAGTGCCCGCCGACTGAACGTGGGGGGGCAGGAATCAGGTTCGGCTCCTGCCCCACGCTGTGTGGATACGAGGGGAGAGGTGTGGGGTATGCCAGGAGGGGTCAGTGAGTGCCCGCCGACTGAACGTGGGGGGGGCAGGAATCAGGTTCGGCTCCTGCCCCACGCTGTGTGGATACGAGGGGAGAGGTGTGGGGTATGCCAGGAGGGGTCAGTGAGTGCCCGCCGACTGAACGTGGGGGGGGCAGGAATCAGGTTCGGCTCCTGCCCCACGCTGTGTGGATACGAGGGGAGAGGTGTGGGGTATGCCAGGAGGGGTCAGACTCACTCTCGCATGTAGCCATCACCTCCTTGTTCCACATCCCGTCCTTGGTACAGATCGCATGGAATGACTTCAGTTCCCGGTTAACCTGAAAGCAGGGAGATCCGGGATCAAAGAGAAACCCAGACCAGGCACCTCACTGATCCCCCTTCGTCAAACCCCAGTGTGACTGTCCGCTCCCGGAGTGGGACAAAGCCCAGCGTAGTTTACCCAACACTACACCCTCACACAAACTCTCTAATCATCTTCCTCGTCCACACCACTCCCTCTGCGAGCTTACTCACCAAATCCCTCATTCCATCCTGTCTCGGTAACACCCACCCCTCCCGGTCTCCGTCACCCCCTCCGGCCCCAACACCCCTCCCCATCTCCGTCACACCCTCCGACCCCAACACCCCTCCCCATCTCCGTCACCCCCTCCGGCCCCAACACCCCTCCCCATCTCCGTCACACCCTCCGACCCCAACACCCCTCCCCATCTCCGTCACCCCCTCCGGCCCCAACACCCCTCCCCATCTCCGTCACCCCCTCCGGCCCCAACACCCCTCCCCATCTCCGTCACACCCTCCGACCCCAACACCCCTCCCCATCTCCGTCACACCCTCCGACCCCAACACCCCTCGCTGTCTCCGTCACACCCTCCGACCCCAACACCCCTCGCTGTCTCCGTCACACCCTCCGACCCCAACACCCCTCGCTGTCTCCGTCACACCCTCCGACCCCAACACCCCTCCCTATCTCCGTCACCCCCTCCGGCCCCAACACCCCTCCCCATCTCCGTCACACCCTCCGACCCCAACACCCCTCCCTGTCTCCGTCACCCCCTCCGGCCCCAACACCCCTCCCCATCTCCGTCACACCCTCCGACCCCAACACCCCTCCCCATCTCCGTCACCCCCTCCGGCCCCAACACCCCTCCCCATCTCCGTCACCCCCTCCGGCCCCAACACCCCTCCCCATCTCCGTCACACCCTCCGACCCCAACACCCCTCCCCATCTCCGTCACCCCCTCCGACCCCAACACCCCTCCCTGTCTCCGTCACCCCCTCCGACCCCAACACCCCTCCCTATTTCCGTCACACCCTCCGACCCCAACACCCCTCCCCATCTCCGTCACACCCTCCGACCCCAACACCCCTCCCTGTCTCCGTCACCCCCTCCGACCCCAACACCCCTCCCTATCTCCGTCACCCCCTCCGGCCCCAACACCCCTCCCTGTCTCCGTCACCCCCTCCGGCCCCAACACCCCTCCCCATCTCCGTCACACCCTCCGACCCCAACACCCCTCCCTGTCTCCGTCACCCCCTCCGGCCCCAACACCCCTCCCTGTCTCCGTCACCCCCTCCGGCCCCAACACCCCTCCCCATCTCCGTCACACCCTCCGACCCCAACACCCCTCCCTGTCTCCGTCACCCCCTCTGGCCCCAACACCCCTCCCTGTCTCCGTCACCCCCTCCGGCCCCAACACCCCTCCCCATCTCCGTCACACCCTCCGACCCCAACACCCCTCCCTGTCTCCGTCACCCCCTCCGGCCCCAACACCCCTCCCCATCTCCGTCACACCCTCCGACCCCAACACCCCTCCCTGTCTCTGTCACCCCCTCCGGCCCCAACACCCCTCCCCATCTCCGTCACACCCTCCGACCCCAACACCCCTCCCTGTCTCCGTCACCCCCTCCGGCCCCAACACCCCTCCCCGTCTCCGTCACACCCTCCGGCCCCAACACCCCTCCCCGTCTCCGTCACACCCTCCGACCCCAACACCCCTCCCTGTCTCCGTCACCCCCTCCGGCCCCAACACCCCTCCCCATCTCCGTCACACCCTCCGACCCCAACACCCCTCCCTGTCTCCGTCACCCCCTCCGGCCCCAACACCCCTCCCCATCTCCGTCACACCCTCCGACCCCAACACCCCTCCCTGTCTCCGTCACCCCCTCCGGCCCCAACACCGCTCCCCATCTCCGTCACACCCTCCGACCCCAACACCCCTCCCTGTCTCCGTCACCCCCTCCGGCCCCAACACCCCTCCCCATCTCCGTCACCCCCTCTATCCCCTACACCCCTCCCTGTCTCGTCACCCCCTCCGGCCCCAACACCCCTGCCCATCTCCGTCACCCCCTCTATCCCCTACACCCCTCCCCGTCACCCCCTCCGACCCCAACACCCCTCCCCATCTCCGTCACCCCCTCCGACCCCAACAACCCTACCTGTCTCTGTAACCGCCTTCATCCCCTACACCCCTCCCTGTCTCCGTCACACCCTCCGACCCCAACACCCCTCCCTGTCTCCGTCACCCCCTCCATCCCCTACACCCCTCCCTGTCTCTGTAACCCCCTGCGTCCCCTACACCCCTCCCTGTCTCTGTAACCCCCTCCATCCCCTACACCCCTCCCTGTCTGTGTAACCCCCTCTGTCCCCCACACCTCTCCCTGTCTCTATAACCCCTCCATCCCCTACACCCCTCCCTGTCGGTGTAACCCCCTCCGTCCTCTACACCCCTCCCCGTCTCTGTAACCCCCTCCATCCCCTACACCTCTGCCTGTCTCTGTAACCCCCTCCATCCCCTACACTCGTCCCTGTCTCTGTAACCCCCTCCGTCCCCTACACCCCTCCCAGTCTCCATCACCCCCTCCATCCCCTACACCCCTCCCTGTCTCTGTAACCCCCTCCATCCCCTACACCCCTCCCTGTCTCTGTAACCCCCTCCATCCCCTACACCCCTCCCTGTCTCTGTAACCCCCTGCGTCCCCTACACCCCTCCCTGTCTCTGTAACCCCCTCCATCCCCTACACCCCTCCCTGTCTGTGTAACCCCCTCTGTCCCCCACACCTCTCCCTGTCTCTATAACCCCTCCATCCCCTACACCCCTCCCTGTCGGTGTAACCCCCTCCGTCCTCTACACCCCTCCCCGTCTCTGTAACCCCCTCCATCCCCTACACCTCTGCCTGTCTCTGTAACCCCCTCCATCCCCTACACTCGTCCCTGTCTCTGTAACCCCCTCCGTCCCCTACACCCCTCCCAGTCTCCATCACCCCCTCCATCCCCTACACCCCTCCCTGTCGGTGTAACCCTCTCCGTCCCCCACACCCCTCCATCCCCTACACCTCTCCCTCTGTGTAACCCCCTCCATCCCCTACACCCCTCCCTGTCTCTGTAACCCCCTCCATTCATCCCTGTCTCTTTAACCCCCTCCGTCCCCTACACCCCTCCCTGTCTCTGTAACCCCCTCCGTCCCCTACACTCGTCCCTGTCTCTGTAACCCCCTCCATCCCTTACACCCGTCCCTGTCTCTGTAACCCCCTCCGTCCCCTACACCCCTCCCTGTAACCCGCTCCAGCACCGACACCCCTCCCTGTCTCCGTAACCCCCTCCGTCCCCTACACCCCTCCCTGTCTCTGTAACCCCCTCTGTCCCTTACATCCACTCCTGTCTGTGTAACCCCCTCCGTCCCCTACACCCCTCCCTGTCTCTGTAACCTCCTCCATCCCCTACACCGCTCCCTGTCTCTGTAACCCCC
>NW_026780207.1:0-49089 GCF_030144855.1 Hypanus sabinus | reverse complement strand
CCTCCTTCTCGTCCAAGAACGTCCTCATACCCTCAGGACGCAGCTTTTAAACTGCTCAATCAGCATCAGCTGTTTCATTTTATCGAAACCTCCATTGACCCCTTTCGAGGCGCACCGGCGATCACAACATATTTGCATCTCACGGGCAAACTCTAAATACGTGCGGTCCCACGGCTTTCTCAAACTCCGGAACTTCTGCCGGTCTGCCTCTGGCACCAACTCGTAACTCCTCAGTACAGCCCCTTTTACTCCACCATAATCTTTTCCCTCATCTACGGACAACGCCGTATAGGCTTGCTGAGCCTTCCCCTTAAGAACACTCTGTAACAGAACAGGCCACTTCTCCTTCGGCCGGTTCTGATTCACAGCGACTTTCCCTAAATGCAGAAAATACCTACCGACATCCATCTCCTCGAATGGGGGTTCCAACGTAACCTCCTGACTAACCTTGAACCCCGAACTGGGTCTATCACGTGGCCCCCTATCCAGCTCCACCTGCCTCTATCTTGTTCCCTTTCTTCCCGCGCTCTTTCCTTTTCCTCTTTCTCCCTCTCTCTCCCTCTGTCTTTCAGCCTCTTCTCTTTGCTTTGCGCTTTCTTCTCTCGGCCTTTCTACATCCAGTTGTTTTACTCGGAACTCATATTCATACTTCATTTTCTCTGCCTGAAGCTGAACCTCAGCCTCAGTAAGCGCTTTCCCCTCAGCAAACGTTCTCAGCGCCTCCACATCGAATGTGCCCTCGCCCACACCATGTTGTGGTATCAACTGTTGAACCTCAGCCTCAGTAAGCGCTTTCCCCTCAGCAAACGTTCTCAGAGCCTCCACATCGAATGTGCCCTCGCCCACACCATGTTGTGGTATCAACTGTTGAACCTCAGCCTCAGTAAGCGCTTTCCCCTCAGCAAACGTTCTCAGCGTCTCCACATCGAATGTGCCCTCGCCCACACCATGTTGTGGTATCAACTGTTGAACCTCAGCCTCAGTAAGCGCTTTCCCCTCAGCAAACGTTCTCAGAGCCTCCACATCGAATGTGTCCTCGCCCACACCATGTTGTGGTATCAACTGTTGAACCTCAGCCTCAGTAAGCGCTTTCCCCTCAGCAAACGTTCTCAGCGTCTCCACATCGAATGTGCCCTCGCCCACACCATGTTGTGGTATCAACTGTTGAGCCTCAGCCTCAGTAAGCGCTTTCCCCTCAGCAAACGTTCTCAGCGTCTCCACATCGAATGTGCCCTCGCCCACACCATGTTGTGGTATCAACTGTTGAGCCTCAGCCTCAGTAAGCGCTTTCCCCTCAGCAAACGTTCTCAGCGCCTCCTCATCGAATGTGCCCTCGCTCACACCATGTTGTGGTATCAACTGTTGAACCTCAGCCTCAGTATGCGCTTTCCCCTCAGCAAACGTTCTCAGCGTCTCCACATCGAATGTGCCCTCGCCCACACCATGTTGTGGTATCAACTGTTGAACCTGGGCCCTCTTCATGCGAGTGGTCACCTTCATCTTTAACTTCCCAACAATTCCCACCAGTACATCCCTCTTCGCCTCGTCCTGCCCCTCAGCGGCTGGATCCGCCACAATCTTATTAACCTCAAACTCCATTTCTGCTGCTTTTCCACACCAAATTAAATAAGGAATTTACCCCAATCAATTCAAACACCCCCCGATTTGACGTTGAAATCCCGGACTGAGTCTCCAATTTGTCACGCACCCCGTGACCGGGTTACCGAATCAGAAGAAATGGAATAAAACGTTATAGTCTGGTATTACTGTTATTAATAGTGCTTATTAGTAAACTAAGTAATACAGCACTATAAAATGCAAATATATGAAAGAGGTTAGCAATGATGTATACAGAAGTGTGGAAATAGGAATCAAAACCAAGATCTTTCTAAGTCTAGGGGTAAATGAATATTCTTACGATAGCGCAGAATTCAGTTCAGTTCAGTTTAGTTCAGGTCGAGGCAGTCGCTGGTGTACCTTTGGGGAGTGAGAGAGAGAGAGAGAGAGAGAGAGAGAGAGAGAGAGAGAGAGAGAGAGAGAGAGAGGAGAGAGAGAGAGAGAGAGAGAGGAGAGAGGAGAGAGAGAGAGAGGTGATGCAGTTGCCGTCAAACCTTTCGCCATAATTTTAACTGTAGAGTTCTACCTGCTTTTTAGTTCTCCGTCCTCTGGGAAACATGAAATATTATTCGCCTTACACTTAAATGAATAATGATTTCCGGCAGATTGACCTCGAAATAAATCCCTTCAGGCCCTCCATGATATCTGCATCTCTGCTCCATATTCGCTACATATGTTTTTTTTTTCCTCTGGTGACCAACGTCGATAGAAGAGCACAGCATGAAAATTGCAAAGTTACAAAATAAAATTGCTTGGATGATTAAGGGTTCGATTAAAGTGCAAACTCAGCAGAAGCTTTTCTTTACGCGGCAAGCTGATCTTTACAGAAAAGCACATTGATAACTGAGTCGATGTTGTTTCCCTGCCCTTCCTGCTGATAATGTGCTCTGTTGCGCCATCTATAGGCAACATTGGGAACTGACTGGACAGAACAAGTTAATTTCAGACTTTTGAGAGTGTCTGTGAAAACCGGAGCCTGCGGCTTAATCCCGATGTTGTCTGGTCCATCTGCAACATAAATAGAGATTGTATGCTGTTTCTGTGATCGGTAATATTGAATGTAAACTAATGTAATGAGCTACCTGCGTACCTGCAACTAACTTGCAGGAACATGTCTGCACTGTCGCTGCTGCAATGAATATTGACAGCAGCTCTATAATTTTCTGTGTCATTTCTGTTCAGACCGATTATGTTCAGACTAGGTTTTCCTGAAAATCGAGATGTTGTCTCGGTTAGATGTTTACGAATCATGTTTTATCTGAATTGGGCCCTTAGCGTCACAGGGGAATGCAATTGTATTGTTGTTTTTCTGAGAGTGTAATAGTTGATGTTTACATTGACACAAGACACGGGCTCTGCCAATAGAACTGAAAGAGGAATGGAATTATTCCTTTCTACTGCAGTCCGATTATATCAGCAGGGACTCTGTAGACCAAGTTACCATAGAGACCGACATATCAGCCTGAATGTCACAGGGATTGGAATTCATGAAAAGGAGTTCCCGGATACAAGTCTACGGAATCATGGAGAGGACACGTTTTATTTCGTCCGCCTCTTTTTTCCCTGCCTGCTTAATTTAGTTTGATTTAAGATTGGTTTGTTCAGGATGCCCAGCGGCTGAATTTCATTCACAAAGGGATCGATTCCTTAACTTCGCGAAGTCACGCCCGCCCTGCTCGGAGATCTGCACACTGAGAAACAGATTTAATTCTCAAAACCTCAGGAGCTTCACTGAACAGTCGGTGGTGATTCTAAATGAAGCTGCCGGTGTGAAGAGAAGCGATGGGCAATCCTGCTTACAAGCATGGGCACAGAACGTCCCTCGGTGACAGAAGCAGATAAACCGGCACGGTTCTCCATTATTTTAAATGAAGCGTTAAAATGCTCTGGCAAGCTTGGGACCTTATTCGTTTTAGACTTTAATGCAGATCTCCGGAAATTTGACATAAATAAATCCGGGACCTTAACTTATTATTAAACCCCTTAAGAACCTTTAGTATATCTGTAACACTGTTCCACCTTCCCTGTTCCTAATAATCAGTTTTTCACCTTGACGACTAAAGTAGACAGTATAAAAGAGTGACAACAGCGATGTCACTACTGAAATCATAGTTTATAGTACTTTTATGTCATTTCTGTGAACACGGGTTATGTTCAGATTAGCTTTTTCTGAATACTGAGACTGCCTTTCATTATCGTGAATGGGTTTGTTATCATTTGTCCATGTTCGTCTTTGAAGAAAATTCTTGTTCGTCTCAAGTGACTTCAACGTTTTTTCGATGACCGACGGCTCTGCTCCTGCAGTGTACAGCTCTATGTGTGATATTAAATTGTTTTCACCCGAGGGAGAGTCACGAGCAAAGTGACGTAATCATCAGATAAATGTTCGGCCTTTGAGAAACCAGAGGTCCATGCGCCAGTAATCAGCAGAGGATCAGAGGTGAGAGGGTCAGTAACTTTAAATTTCTGGGTAGGACTCTCTCCGAGAACCAGTCCTGGAGCCCCCGAATAAATATCATTGCGAGGAAAGCACGCCAACACTTTTGAACCCGCAGGAGCCTGCCGAATTTCGGCATCTCATCAAGTACCTCGGCAAACCGCTGCAGATATGTCGAGTGAAGTGTAATGACGGTCTGCAGTAAGATATCGTCTGGGAAGAAGAGGCACAACTGCACACTGTGATAACTGACGCCGGTGGCAATACAGTGACGGCCGTTCTTCCATTGACACAGTTGAAAGAGCAACAGCACGGAAAGCAGGCGGCACAGTGTCACCACAAGGGGGCAGTGTCGGAATGCGGAGACGAGGTCAGAATGGGAGCAATGGTCACACGGTCCCTGAGCCGCTCAAACCTTGCAGTCTGATCTCGCACCTCGTCTCCTTTACATACACATTTTCTGAGGTGTTATCGGCGGCGACTTCTGCCAATTAAGCACAGAAAACACGGGAATTCTCTACAACCACCAGCGATCATACGACCTCCACATGAACAGTTAGGACTCGCCGAAGATAAACTCCCAGCAAAGCAAGTACTGCACCTGGAACTGAACGGAATTCTCCAAATCTCACACAAGGTACATGACACTGACTCCGCATCTATCCTTAGCACACTAGCTATGTAATTACAAAAAAAAAAAGACATAAACTTACTTGAAAATTCATTCCTTACTTCGAGCATGCGGCTGTGTTTGTCCAAGCGTGTTCTCGCCGAAGCCTGTTTCCCAAAAGCCGGACCACTCTAACAATTCACCACTCCAACAATGGCCGTTCCAACAATGGAGAATCCTTCTACATCTGGCTGGCCAATTCAGAGAAGTCCCATCATTGCTGTCATAACCGCCAGGTGGCGCAACGCGTCCTCAGTACATTAATAAGTAATATATGCATAAACTGTATAAAGTATTTAGGTCAGTAAACAGAAGAATGAACGAATAAATTAATTAACTAATGAAAACGTAAATGAACTAACAAATACAAAAGGAATTATGAGGTCGCTATGGTACTGATGGTACTGAATGGCATGAATGGTGCTGATGGTACTGACGGTGATCGCCCTTCATTGTGGACCTGGTATTCCTGAGGAACCACCTTTTGAAGATTTTCTCGATTATGAAGAGGCTTGCACTGTGATGAATGTGATTGTTGTACACAAGCCTCTGCAATCTGTGTCGATCCTGTGCATTGCAGCCTGCACACCAGACGGTGATGGAAACAGCCAGAATACTCTCCGCCTTGCATGTGCGAACATTTCCCAGTTTTTGGTGACATACCCATACCAAATCTCTTCAAGCTTTGTGGGCCGAAGGGCCTTCATTGTGCTGTAGGCTTTCTCCGTTTCTATGTTTCTATCACCTGATGGAAAACACCCGCTGACGTGCCTTTCTTTGTGAATGTATAACTATGTGAGGCCAAGCAGAGATTCTCTCAGAAGGAGCTTAAACCTGCTCACCCTCACCACCGCCGACCCTTCAATGAGGACTGGTGAGTGATCTCCCGACTTCTCCTTCGCGGCGTTCACAGTCACATCCTTGGTCTTGTTGTCTCCGTCTGCAAAATTATTGCGGCGACAACACTCAGCCAGTCTACCTATCCGGGAGGGAAGTAGTTTTGAGGAAAATGCCACTTGATCTGGTGGAGGACGACACCAGAGTATCGAGGGCCGAATAGCCTTCTACTTCTCCAGCGTTTTAGGTTCGTTCATTCTCCGCCTTCTCGCTCTGCGCTCCAGTCAGCTCCGGCTTTTCAGATAACGGGCTCTCGGGATCTCTCTTGGAGACCAGGAAATGGGGCTCACTCTCCGAATGTGACAGAGACAGGGGCCGCTCTCTCGGGATCGCGTGGATGACGTTCACTTTACTCTCTCCCTTTCTCTTCATGTCGGTGGGTGAGAGAAACTCTCTTTGAGACCATTATCGGATTCCACACAGCAGCAGATAGTTGTAGAACAACACACAGGATTTGATGTAGATTCGAGCAAAGTACAGACTCTCTGATCCAATCAGCGCTGCCGCTTGTGACGTCAGAATCCAGATATCTGACCCGCAAACCAGGAAGTGCGGCTCAGTCTCCGAGTGTAACAGAGATCGGCGCTGCTCTCTCGGGATGTCGGGACTGGCCTTCGCAGCTCTCGTTCTTTGTCTCCACATAACGGCGGGTGAGGGTCACTCTCTCGAACCCTCAGTGGCGGATAACCATCAGAGTAGCGGGTGGTAGGAGGCATGAAGATCAGGTTATAATTATCGACCTTACTGAGCTAAGAACAGATCCCTGGTATCTGTACAGATTGAGTTAAGTGCAATTCCCAAGCCTTTCCGCGTCTGTCGCTTTTCCCTCATATGATTTTCTCTTTCTCAGGTGAGTCCCAGCAGTTTACTATTATCGTTGAGCACAGCCAGATAAATGTCACCGCTGGGTGTGAGGCGCTTTTTTCAGAGATCTCTGCAGTAAAACAGAAACTCAGGAATCGCTGGCAAAGCCACGATTGGGGAAGTTGCTCGCAAAGTGCCGTCAGGCAGGCAGTTGCCGGCTTCGGACCCCACCAGTGTGAAGGCACGGGAGACGGTTTTCCGAGTGTGGCTTCTCCTTCTCTTTTCTGCCCTTCGGCCTCAGAGCAGCAGATGATGGGTGGGGAGTGAGAGATTAGGAGGGGCTGGTTGAATAACCCTGGTGAGTAAAGATGATGCAGTTCTGTTAACGTTGCACACATCGGCCACTGGGTGTCGCTGGAGGTTGAAGGGAACTACAGCAGAGTCGAACTCGACACTGTCTGCGAACAACAGGTAAGAGAGAAAAGGGAAACTGTGGTAATGACTTCCTCATAGTTCCTCAGCAGTTCAATTAAACAATAAACGATACAAACAGAACCCACTCTCTGATACTTTTCTCCCTCTCCGCCACTGGCCAGTTCATGGTGAACAAAATACAGGCTGATTTAAACATCGTAATAAATAAGAGTTTATTTTTCCATCAGGACCTGAGGCTGTACTAATTATAGGATTCACTCCACATCCAAGCCTTCTCAACACACTCAAGTGCTGAATCAGATCCATGAGACTGTAATGAATACTAAAGCAGAGGCCACACAACCCATCCCCCAGCAGTTTCCTCTAACCCGCTCTTCACAAACACACACACGCACACGCGCACACAAATACACACACACACGCCCACGCGCACACAAACACACACACACACACACACACACACACACACACACACACAAACAAACACACAAACACACACACACAAACACAAGCACACAAACACAAACACACACACACGCACGCACACGCGCACACAAATACACACACACGCCCACGCGCACACAAACACACACACACACACAAACACACACACACACACACACACACACACACACACACACAAACACACACACACACACACAAGCACACAAACACAAACACACACACACGCACGCACACGCGCACACAAATACACACACACACAAACACACACACACACACACACACACACACACACACACACACACACACACACACACACACGCACGTCGGGAGGTACTCGGGAGCTGTTGTGCATCGGCCCCACCCATGGGTGCACTGTGACCGATGTTGCAGAAGCGACAAACTCCAACATGTCGTCGCTTCTGAAGGATTGAATACGGTCGGGGACCCGGGTAGGTTGCAACAATTGGGTGATGCGGGTTCAAACTCCTCCGCTATCGTTGTAAATCATCGAACACATTTCTGAAAATAACCTGAGAGTTGCTTTCACACGCCCAGCAGTTACACACACACAATGCTGGAGGGACTCAACAAGTCTTGCAGAATACATGGAGGACAGTGTTGCAGTCCAAAGCCCTTCACCAAGAGTAGACAAGAAATGACAAGAAACCAGCACAGGAATGTTGGGGGAGGGAAAGCGGGTCAAACTGAAACACCAGTGATCGCGTCTTCAGCGGTAATTAGACTCTTGTTCAAATCCAGCTGACGGGCAGTTTACAAATCTAGTTTCTCCTCCGCAGATCAACAGGGTCCCAATACCGGCCCCAGCAGCCAAACGAGAATCAGAGACATCGCAGATGTCCCAAAAGGTAGATGGGGAAGGGAATGTCCAGTCTGGGTGTGTTAAAGTAAACGTAGGACACTACCTGCCAGTTAATGGTTTGGGTGCTGGTACCTTCATTCGGGATCTCGGACCCGAAACACAGAATGCGTCTCTCTCTTCATCTGCTGCCTGAACCAACGTGTCCTTACAGAAATTTGTTCCCATTCCAGGAAGAAATGACACCGGGACACAAAGCACCGACGGGAAATCAGAGACCAAAGTGTTCTGCTGTGGCGCAGCCGCAGAGTCCCGCTTTCAATCTCACTCTACGCCCCCCCCCCTCTCTCTCTCTCTCTCTCTCTCTCTCTCTCTCTCTCTCTCTCTCTCTCTCTCTCTCTCTCTCTCTCTCTCTCTCTCTCTCTCTCTCTATGGGCGTTTATAAAGGGTTAATAAGGTTGCTGTGGGCCTGGTTTTTGCAGCTGCAATCGGCTCCTTTGTTGTAAATGAAGTTGGTTCTGAGCAAACTGGTATTGTGTAACAAACACTTCCCGAGCTCAATTCAACGAGCCTTTTTTAGAGAAGGAATGGGAAAGCATCTCGCGAGTGTCAACCTTTGATATGCTGAATCCTGTTTTGTCAGATCAGAGACTTGTTTTGTACCAGCAGTGTCCCGAACATCTGATGTCGGGTGCACACATGGAGACAACCACGGAAGGAACCACTCGGCTCCGCTCACCTACACAAACACTCACAAGGATCTACCCCAGACACTCCTATCCCGGTTCCCCATCACCTCCGATCCCGCGCCAACTCACCACCACGACCCTGCGGGCAGTATTCCTGTCCTCTTTAATTCCCCCCACCCCTCCAGTGATCCGCCTTCAATTTCCATCCTGGGTAGAAGATTCCTCAAATCTGAATAGAATTCCCCGAGAATTGTTCCAACCGATTCGATCTTGCAGTTCTGTCCCATCCACAAGTAGTATCGAAGAGGGTAAAACAAATGTATCTTCACACCAGAATGTCCAAATCTCCCCGGGAATCTTAAAGGGTTCACTAACAGTGCACGCCGTTACCGAGATGGGAATGATTTTAGGGTCCGGAGAGGGTTACAGAGACTCTGCTGGGAACAGCAATGGAGGTGCTTACAGAGCCACGGTTGTTGTGGGGGACAGAAATGGGGAGATGTGTAGAGCTTGCCGGGTGCTTCAGAAACAAGGAAGGGTAAAGGGTAGGGGAGGTTCGGATAGAGGGGTGTAGGGTCATGACAGATTCACTGAGAGGGTGTAGCGGTAGGAGGGTTTATCGACAGCCGAGCAGTGTCCAAGTCTTGCAGGGGGTTGGTTACAGAGACATGGATGGGTTTTGTGGCAGGAATGGTCATAGAGTCGGAGGGGCGCGGGGTAACGATGTTTAAAGAGTAGGGAGTGTGTGAATAGAATGATTGTGGGTTCGGAGATGGAGTGGTGTAGAGGCTGGGATTTCCCAGACTGGAAAAATATCCATCATTTTGATCTGTTTCCTCATTTTTGAACGTTCTCTAATAGTTTTATTTCCATAGTGACTGACATGAATATATTCAACGATTACAGTTGTGAAATACGGTTCCGTCTGGGCAGACATTGACTGTTTGGGAAATTTGGACCTGATGTTTGAAAGTTGTATGTGGAACTGAAGCGGCAAAAGGCAAAGCAGAGAGCCCAGCCTCCGTTTCCAGCGCAGGATTTTCCGGAGCCTACGCAACTTCCGGTGAGATCCTCCCACCAAGTACATCTTTCCCACCACGCCACCCCGATTTCTGCTTTCCGGATGGATCGCCCCTGCGCGACGCCCTTCTCCATCTCTCCCTCCTCACTGATCTCCCTCCGGGCATTTATCCTTGCAAGCGGAACAAGTGTTAGGCCTGCTCCTCGACCTGCATCGCAATGTCGACTTCTGTTCCCCCTTTCACAGATGCTGCCCGACCTGCTGAGTGTTTCTAGCAGATTATGTTTCTCCCCCTTAACGTGATGTTACTTCTACCCCCGGTAACTGACTCCAAGATTGGTTCGTCCAGTACCAATCGTCCAGCGGCTGTGTTTTCTTCACAAATTGGTTGTGTCCTTTACGTCGGGAAGTCAGGTTTGCACTGCTTGGGGTTCTGTATTCTGAGAAGCTGATCTACGTTTCAGAACTTCAGGCGCTACACTGCACATTCCGCGCTGATACCAAATGAAGCTGTCGGTTTGAAAGGAAGAGATTTACCATCCTGCTTACAAGCATGGGCACAGAATGTCCCTCTGTGGCAGATAAACCGGCAGGGTTCTCCATTATTTTAAATGAAGAGTTTAAAATGTTCTGGCAAGCATGGGACATTATTCGCTGTAGCCTTAACTGAACGTCTCCCGAAATTTGACATACATAAATCCGGGACCTTGACTTATAAGTAAATCTCTTAAGGACCTCTAGTACATCTGTTACTCTGTTCAGCAGTCCCTGTCCCTGATAAATAGTTTTATTTTGTTCTCTGACGACTATAGTAGAGAGAATAGAATAGGTGAAAACTGTAAAATATAATTGCTCAGAAGTTGCAGCGGTGGTTGGAAGTGGAATATCCACAGAAACTTTCACTTGCCCTGAACAGTGACGTTTACAGAAAGGCCGCTGTCTTTTATGGTTACTTTGATATCAACCTTACAAGTACCATTTCTATTCTCAACGTTGCTGACTGACTCGGTGGCAGAGTTCTGTCCCGCCTGCACATTGTTTGTTCCATTGCGCCATCTATTGTCAGCATTGGGAACTGACTCGGCAGAGCAAATTAATTTCAGACTTGTTATGATATCTGCCGTGTCAAAGGTGGACCCTGGAGTTGAATCATGATGTTGTCTGGCCCATCTTCACCAGAAATCTAGATGGTAATTCTTTAATCAGTAATACTGAATGTAATTTGATGTCATGAGCTACCTGCAAACTTACAGTTAACCTGCAGTTAAATCTCAGCGCGATCACAACTGTAATCATTTCTCATGGTACATTTATATTTTCCTGCGTGATTTCTGTGAAGACGGGTTATGTTCAGAGTAGCTTTCTCTGAAGACCGAGACATTCTGTCATTATCCTTGAGGGGTTTGTGATATTTATCGATGTTCCCTTTTGCGTCGCAAGTTAATTCATGACCCGCATATTGGTCTTCATGACAAACGGATAGCTGCTTACGAACAGGAGGGCGGCTTCCGTTCCGCGACGTCATGGAGGGGGGAGTAAGGGGTCTGACGTTTCCCGATTAACAGAGACTCTGTTCCTGCACTGTACCGCTCTATGGGTGATACTAAACTATTTCCACTAGAGGGCAGTCACGGACAAAGCGACATAGTCACCAAATAAAAGTTCTGCCTTTGACAAGCTGGGTTTTCTGACAAGTTTTCACTCGGAGGGCGGGAAATCTCTGAAACTTTACCCACGACCGAGATCGGGGCATGATCGTTGGACATACTTATGGTGGAAATTGATAAATATTGGAAAGACAGGGAATTGGACGGAGGAGCTTAAGGCTACACAGTTGAACCATGATCAACTGATGGCGGCGGAGGCCGGAAGATCTGAGCAGACAAAACAAACGGAAATTGGGATGAATGCCGACAATTCCACTTGTTAATCAACTTCAATTGATTTACTGACAAGTTAACATGTGACCTCTGAGGAACGGTAAATCTTCTGATCAAGAATGCCATTGATTTCAACTAATAAATATCCAGGAACATTATGCCGGTTTTTAAAAGCAAAAAAAAAGTATAGATGAAGAATTTTGCTCTCATGTTGGCTCCGTCTTTGAGCACACAACAATGTGCACTCTCTCTCTCTCTCTCTCTCTCCCCCCTCTCTCTGTCTCTCTCTCTCTCTCTCCCCCTCTCTCTGTCCCCCCCTCTCTCTCTCTCTCTCTCTCTCTCTCTCTCTCTCTCTCTCTCTCTCTCTCCCCTCTCTCTCTACCCCCTGTCTATCTCTCCCCCTCTTTCTCTCTCTCTTTCCCTCTCGCTCTATCTATCTATCTATCTATCTATCTATCTATCTATCTATCTATCTATCTATCTATCTATCTATCTATCTATCTATCTATCTATCTATCTATCTATCTATCGATCTATCTATCTATCTATCTATCTATCTATCTATCTATCTATCTATCTATCTATCTATCTATCTATCCATCTGTCCAACTAGCCATCTATCTATCCATCTATTTATCTTTCCGGCCACACTTGCTAATATCAACACTTTCACAATCCCCTGTGTGTAGTGGACCATCTCATCGGTAGCACCAATCGAAGCACGGAGGATAACATCCTCTGTGATGAAAATCCCAGTGCCGCATCCGATCGGCCATTGAGCTTCAGGATCACACAACATGGAGACAGAACATTCGGCTCATGTTGCTGGCCGAACAATCCCTGTATCGTGTAATCCCAGTGTGTAGGCCGAGTCCCCGTCTGCTCGGTCCTGGTGTTTAATATGCTCATCCAGATACTTGGTTTGTAATGGAAAAATTACACTGCGTCGAATACACTTGCTCCTCACTCAGTCCCTCTGGCTGAAAAATAAAACCCTCATTTCCCTTCACCTTGCCCCTCTAACTCTTCCCTGAATTACATGGTGTCCGGTTGCAGATTAACCCGTCTGTTTACATCTGAGGTGATGGGATAAAACCACACAGCATGCGGATCACGGTAATGTCGCCCAGATTAGAAATCCATTTGTTGGCTACTCATCAGTAAAGATACCGCTTGCTGAGGGAGGTTTATGCACTTTCAGTAACACCTTGAGAGTCGTCGAATAAAAAATAAAGTTAATATTTAACTCCAAACGGAGGTCGGAATTTAATTGACAACAAAAAATAAGGTAACAATGAGATTACGGGAAGTTAAAGATTATTGTACTTAAGATTTATTGCATGATAATTTTCAGCTCGTTACAGTTATTAGCTCAGTAAAATGTATAACGGGCCAGCAGCCGACCATTCGGCCCCTCTACACATTCAAACTTCAGCGAGATGATTACCGATTTGTTAGTGCTATCTGCCCCACTTCCCGGCCTGTTTGTTGTGAGAAGTGAAGAACTACAACACCCCATTCTCTACGGCTGTCCACAAATCCGTCTGCGTCAGCCGCTTGCAGATTCAGTGACTCATTCTTCATCGTTCCTGATATGAGCTTCGGAGACTCTGCAGCATCTGAAAAGGGATTCCAGCACGCTTAACTTCTCCAACGTAAGTGTGCTCAGTGTGTGTTCAGGGAGAAGGGAACATCGGATGTGTCAGTATTACAGTTGAACAAAGGGAGCTATGTAGCTATGAGGGAGGAGCTGGCCAAAGTTCAATGGAACAATACACCAGCAGGGAAGACAGTGGAACAACAATAGCAGATATTTCTGGGAATAATGCAGAAGGTGCAGGATTGGTTCATTCCAAAGAGGAAGAAAGATCCTAAGGGGAGTAAGGGGCGGCCGTGGCTGACGAGGGAATTAAAGGACAGTGTAAAAATAAAAGAGAAGAAGTATAACAGTGCATGATGAGCGGGAAACCGGAGGACTGGGAAGTTTTAAAGAGCAACAGATGATAACAAAAAAGGCAATACGCCAAGAAAAAATCAGGTATGAAGGTAAACTAGCCAAGAATATAAAGGAGGATAGTAAAAGCTTCTTTAGGTATGTGAACAGCAAAAAAATAGTTAAGACCAAAATTGGGCCATTGAAGACAGAAACGGGTGAATTTATTATGGGGAGCAAGGAAATGGCAGATGAGTTGAACAGGTACTTTGGATCTGTCTTCACTGGGGAAGACACAAACAATCTCCCAGATGTAATAGTGGCCAAAGGAACTAGGGTAAAGGATGAACTGAAGGAAATTTATATCAGGCAAGAAACGGTGTTGGATAGATTGTTGAGTCTGAAGGCTGATAAGTCCCCGAGACCTGATGGTCTGCATCCCAGGGTACTTAAAGAGGTGGCTCTAGAAATCGTGGACGCATTGGTAATCATTTTCCAATGTTCTATAGATTCAGGAACAGTTCCTGCTGATTGTAGGGTGGCTAATGTTGTCCCACTTTTCAAGCAAGAAGGGAGAGAGAAAACAGGGAATTGTAGACCGGTTATCCTGTCGTCAGTGGTGGGAACGATGTTGGAGTCAATTATTAAAAAGGAAATTACGACACATTTGGATAGCAGTAGAAGGATCAGTCCGAGTCAGCATGGATTTATGAAGGGAAAATCATGCTTGACTAATCTTCTGGAGTCTTTTGATGATGTAACTATGAAAATGGACAAGGGAGAGCCAGTGGATGTAGTGTACCTGGACTTCCAGAACGCTTTTGATAAAGTCCCACATAGGAGATTAGTGGGCAAAATTAGGGCACATGGTATTGGGGGCAGAGTACTGACATGGATTGAAAATTGGCTGGCTGACAGGAAATAAAGAGTAGCGATTAACGGGTCCCTTTCGGAATGGCAGGCTTTGACCAGTGGGGTACCACAAGGTTTGGTGCTGGGACCGCAGCTGTTTACAATATAGATTAGTGATTTAGATGAAGGGATTAAAAGTAACATTAGCAAATTTGCCAATGAAATAAAGCTGGGTGGCAGTGTGAAATGTCAGGAGGATGTTATGAGAATGCAGGGTGACTTGGACAGGTTGGGTGAGTGGGCAAATGTATGGCAGAAACAGTTTAATATGGATAAATGTGAAGTTATTGACTTTGATGGCAAGAACAGGAAGGCAGATTGCTATCTGAATGGTGTCAAGTTATGAGAAGGGGAAGAACAACGAGATCCTGGTGTTCTTGTACATCAGTCAATGAAAGCAAGCATGCAGGTACAGCAGGCATTGAAGAAAGCTAATGGCATGCTGGCCGTTAGAACAAGAGGAATTGAGTATAGGAGTAAAGAGCTGTAGCTGTACAGGGCCCTGGTGAGACCCCACCTGGAGTATTATGTGCAGTTTTGGTCTCCAAATTTGAGGAAGGACATTCTTGCTATTGAGGGAGTGGAGCGTAGGTTCACGAGGTTAATTCCCGGGATGGCGGGACTGTCATATGTTGAAAGATTGGAGTGGCTGGGCTTGTATACACTGGAATTTAGAAGGATGAGAGGGGATCTGATTGAGACATACAAGATTATTAAGGGAGTGGACACGCTGGAGGCAGGAAGCATGCTCCCGCTGATGGGTGAGTCCAGAACTAAAGGCCGCAGTTTAAGAATAAGGGTTAGGCCATTTAGAATAGAGATGCGGAAAAACGTTTTCACCCAGAGAGTGGTGGATATGTGGAATGCTCTGCCCCAGAGGGCAGTGGAGGCCAGTTCTCTGGATGCATTCAAGAGAGAGTTAGGTAGAGCTCTTATAGATAGCAGGGTCAAGGGATATGTGGAGAGGGCAGGAACGGGGTACTGATTGTGTATGATCAGCCAAGATCACAGTGAAAGGCGGTTCTGGCTAGAACGGCCGAATGGCCTACTCCTGTACCTGCTGTCTTTTGTCTATTGTCTATTGACTTGGTTTTGATACGTGACTGGAACAGAACTCGTCCGCCTTTCCTACCATACTTCTTGCATTGAACTATCTGCAGCCCAGGGCTTTCGTCCAACTGTGCTCAATTATTTGACGCTTGAACTTGTCTAATGTCTGAACAATATCTGCCTCCGCCAACTCTCCACTGTCAGGTCTGGCACTCCGGTTTATATCCTCCTCCCACTCCCGTTTTCAACCCCCAGCTCCCTCCCGTACACCACAAGCAAACGTTCCCACGAGGCTATTAGTCCCCTTCAGTTCATTGCAAACCATCTTTTTTTGTGCAGGTTTCAAATTCCCAGGGGCAGGGTCCCATCACCGCTCGCTCTCACTCTCGCTGTAAGAAGCAATGACACCGAATAACCATGCAGCTTAGAAAGGAGAATGTCTCAGACTGATTTATTTAAAGGAATCGTGAAACGTGCGGAAAGTTGGGCAGCAGCTGTGACAATAGCCTTGCATCTCATTCTATATTCCATCCCATCCTGGAGTCTATTGCTTTCTGCTGAAAACAGATAGTTAAAGATAAACTCATGTGAACTTTGCTCACAGCTGAACGTGAGCGGGGAAAGTGGAGCCGGTTGGACCGGATCTCAGCGGAGAAGCCGCATTCTGTTCTGCGGAATGCCTGCCTGTTGGAATCCGTCCTACATACAGGGCCGATGCTCACACACAGACACGGCGCTCCGAGATTCACAGAAAAACAACCCGCACGTCCTAATCATGGGGAAGATCTGCTGATGCTGAAACACGAAGGATCACACACAGAACTCCGAAAGAACTCAGCAGGCCAGGCAGCAGATATGGAAAAGGGTAAATGGTCGACCTTTCGGGCCCAGACCCTTCATTAGGAACTAACCCTATCTCTAACCCATAACTCCAAATACAGCCAAATGTCCCTCGGCTCACTGGTTGGACTGAAGACAACAACCTGAAAATATACCCACACAGAAACATAATATTGTTATTATATTTTCCGGAACTTTATTTCCAGCCAGACTGTTGTCTGCAGTGGGAGCGGTGATCAGGAATTCAGAGGCCCAGTTTTAAGCTTCTACTCGACGTGATGGTATTTGTATCCCTGCGGGCCTGTTTCCACGTTGAGATGTTCACACCTGGAGTCCCGCCCCATGGGAGGGAGAGTGATGTTCATCTGGTCCAATCGGAAGCGGACTGTCGGAGCAGACGGGCAACGGGGCGGGAGAGTGATAGGAACACTGGCGAATCGGAGGCTGAACGCTGGAGGACCGCCAGAAGCGCGCCCCAGCCAATCACAGAGGGGGGGCGGGACGTATGCGCGGGTGTTTGCCCCTCTCCAAGATGGCGGAGGTTTGCCGCGGGTTTGGAGGGAGCGGTAAAGGCCAAGCACACTGCAGATGCTGGCGCCCAAGCAACAGGTACAAACAAAGCTGGAGGAACTCAGCATCCGCGGGAACGGGCAGTCAATGTTTCGGGCCGAGACCCTCTGTCTGGAGGGTTCCCCGAACAAAGGTGGCGCTGGGGCGGCCCCACGTGACCCTGTCGCGTTTCCGCTTCCGGGCGGAGGGACATCGAAGAGGTGAGGGTGAGTGAGAGAAGGGGGCAAGTGGTTGGGGGGAGTGAGTGATGGATGGAGGGAGGGAGAGGAGAGAATTTAAAAACGCAAACACGGAAGGGTCTCGGCCTGAGATGCCGACAGTGCTACTCCCTATATATGCTGTGTTCCACCAGTGTTGTGTGTGTGTTGAGGGGAGGGAATAATGGAGTGAGGGAGAGGAGGGAATGATGGAGTGAGTGAGAGGAGGGGAGAGAATGATGGAGTGAGGGAGAGGAGGGAATGATGGAGTGAGGGAGAGGAGGGGAGAGAATGATGGAGTGAGGGAGAGGAGGGGAGAGAATGATGGAGTGAGGGAGAGGAGGGGAGAGAATGATGGAGTGAGGGAGACGAGGTGGAGGGAATGTTGGAGTGAGGGAGGGGAGAGAATGAGGGAGAGGAAGGAAGGGAATGACAGAGTGAAGGAGAGGAGGGGAGGGAATGATAGAGTGGGGAGGGAATGTGGGAGAGGAAGGGAGGGAGTGATGGAGTGAGGGAGAGGAGGATAGAGTGAGGGACAGGAGGGAAGAAAGGAGTGAAGGAGAGAGCAATGAGGGATAGCAGCGGGAAAAGGGAGGAGGGAGGGAGTAGTGAGGGACAGGAGGGAAGAAAGGAGTGAAGGAGAGAGCAAGAGGGATAGCAGCGGGAAAAGGGAGAAGGGACGGAGTAGTGAGGAAGGAGGAAAGGAGAGGACTGAGGGTGAGGTGAGGAGGGAGTGAACAAGAAAGGAGGGCGCCTGGAAAAAGCAGGCAGTTCTATGACCCGGCGGGGCTATCGGGGTGCGAGGGCGGGGCGGCCAGTTTTGAGAGAGATTGAGGAGTGAGTGTTAGTTTTGGTGACAGTGCCTCGAGTGTGTGAAGCACAAGGGGATGTTTTCCCAGGGACACTGGGCTGGGGAGAGGTGGTTATGGAAGCCCAGAGGGTTTGAATCATGTCAAGGGTTCAATAAGGGTGGAGGGACATGGGCTGTTTGGATTTTTCAGCTTAAGGGGCAAATGGCCTCCTCCTCTGTCTCTCTCTTCCCCCACAGATGCTGTCGGTGACTCGGCTGTGGAGCTGCTTCCGCCCTCCCCTCCTCTCCCCGTTGTCCGCCTCCTCTGCGGTGCGCCACCTCAACCCCCCCCCCCCCCCAACAGGTAAGCCTCCGGCCACCCTTTCCTCCCGTTGCAGCCCCGACTTCCACCCCCTCCCCCACCCCCGCCACCACTCTTCTCAGAGTTCGGAAGTCAAGTGTGTTTGATCTCAGCTTTATCAAACTCTGGTTAGGCCACACCTGGAAAATTGTGGACAGCTCTGGCCGTCCCTCTACAGGAAGATGGAGAGGGGGCAGAAGAGATTCACCAGGACGCTGCCCGGTTTAGAGGGCATGTGCTGTCACGAGAAACTGGACAAACATGGGTTGTTTTCTCTGGAGGCCGAGGGGAGATCTGGGAGAGGTTTACAGGATTATGTGAGTGGACAGGGGGTATCTGTTTCCCAGGGTTGACATGTCTAGTACCAGAGGGCAGCACTGAAAGGGAGAGGAGGGGTGTGAGGGGTAAGTTTTTCACTCAGAGACTGGAGGATGCCTGGTCCGGTGAGAGAGGCATCAGAGGCTTTTAAGAGACCTTTGGAGAGGCAGATGGATGTGAGGGAGATGGAGGGATTTGGACACCGGGTAGACAGGAGGGATGAGCTCAGCCGGCCACTTGATGACGAATTTAATCTGTCGCGCACAACACTGTGGACCAAAGGGACTGTGCCGGGGCCGAACGGGCCTGTGTCTGACGAGGAGGTGCTGAGCGAGCCGGCTGTGTTCTGCGCAAACCTTCGCCGCCGACCCGGGTACCGTCTGCCATCGGGCCAGCCCGCCCGCCCGGGTCACCTCAACACGCCGCGGGTAGCAGAGGTCCCGCCGGAACTCCGCCGGTCACAGGCCGTGTGGCGCTGGGGCAGGGTGAGGCCGTTCAGCCCTTCGAGTCTGCTCCGCCATTCCGACGCAGCCAATCCCAGATCCAGCTCACCTGCCTTCCCGCCTTGACCAATCAGTAAACATACCGATTTTTGCTTTTAGTATACCCACGGACCCGCAGTCCGTGGCCGAGCGTTCCACAGATTCACCGCTCTCTGGCGCAAAAAGTTCCTCCTTCACCTCTGTCCTAAAGGGGAGCCCCTCAATTTTGAGGCTGTGCCCTCTAGTTCTGGATACCCCCCCCCCCCCACCATAGGGAACATCCTCTCCAATGCCCACCTGAAACCAGTCCTTTCAACGTTCGGTAGTTTAAATGAGAACCCCCCCGCCACCCCGCATTCGTCGAAATTCCAGTGAGTCCAGGCCCAAAGCTGCCAAACGCTCCTCGTTTATTAACCCCTTCGTTCCCGGAATCATCCTCGCAAACCTCCTCTGGTCTCTCTCCAACGACAACACATCCTTTCTGATATTCAGGGCCCAGAACTGTTGACAATACTGCAAGTGCGGCTGACTAGTGTCTTATAAAGGCTCAGTATTATCTGTCTGCTTTTATATTCTATTCATTTTGAAATGACCAGTGGGGTACCGCAAGTCTCGGTGCTGCAGCCGCAGCTATTTACGAGATACATTAATGATTTAGATGAAGGGATTGAGAGTAACATTAGCAAATTTGCCGATGACACAAAGCTGGGTGGCAGTGTGAAATGTCAGGAGGATGTTAGGAGAATGCAGGGTGACTTGGACAGGTTGGGTGGGTGGGAAGATGCAGTTTACTGTGGATAAATGTGAGGTTATCCACTTTGGTGGCAAGAACAGGAAGGCAGATTACTATCTAAATGGTGTCAAGTTAGGAAAAGGGGAAGTACAACGAGATCTAGGTGCTCTTGTACATCAGTCACGGACAGTAAGCATGCAGGTACAGCAGGCAGTGAAGAAAGCTAATGGCATGTTGGCCTTCATAACAAGACGATTTGAGTATAGAGGCAAAGAGGTCCTTCCGCAGTTGTACAGGGCCCTGGTGAGACCCCACCTGGAGTATTGTGTGAAGTTCTGGTCTCCAAATTTGAGGAAGGACATTCTTGCTATTGAGGGAGTGGAGCGTAGGTTCACGAGGTTAATTCCCGGAATGGCGGGACTGTCATATGTTGAAAGATTGGAGAGACTGGGCTTGTATACACTGGAATTTAGAAGGATGAGAGGGGATCCGTTTGAGCATATAAGATTATTAACTGATTGGACATGCTAGAGGCAGGAAAAATGTTCCGGATGTTGGGGGAGTCTAGAACCAGAGGCCACAGTTTAAGAATAAGGGGTAGGCCATTTAGAACGGAGTTGAGGAAAAACTTTTTCACCCAGAGAGTGGTGGATATGTGGAATGCTCTGCCCCAGAAGGCAGTGGAGGCCAATTCTCTGGATAGAGCTCTTAAAGATAGCGGAGCCCAGGGATATGGGGAGAGGGCAGGAAAGGGGTATTGATTGTGGATGATCAGCCAGGATTACATTGAATGGCGGTGCTGGTTCAAAGGGCTGAATGGCCGACTCCTGCACCTATAGTCTATTGTTTCAATAAGCGCCAGCATTGCATTTGTCTTCTTTACCACAGACTCGGCCTCAGAATTAACCTTCCAGGAGTCCTGCACGAGGTCTCCCAAGTCGCTCTGCACCTCTTAATGTTCGAACCTTCTCCCCGGTGAGAGAATAGTCCGCACTCTTGTTCCTTTTTACCAAAATACTGTATTCCATCTGACACTTTTTTGCCCAGTCTTCCAATTTGTCTAAGTCCTTCTGCAATCGCGTTGCTTCCTCGGCACTACCTATCTCTCCGCCCCCCTTCGTATCATCCGCAAACTTTGCCACAAAGCCGTCAATTCCAGACCTCCACCTTGAATAAGTCCCTTCCACCACGACCCTCCGTCTCCCGCGGGCAAGCCGGTCCTGAATCCAAACAGGCAACTGTCCGTCGATCCCTCGCACCGCAGGCGTCTCGAACAGGCTCCCAGGAGCACTCCGCCAGGCCGCATCGCTGTCTGGGGTGGAGGGGCTACTGCACTGGGCCGGAGGAGGCTGCAGAGGGTTGTAAATCTGGTCAGCTCCATCTTGGGTCCTAGCCTACAAAGTACCCAGGACATCCTCAGGGAGCGGTGTCTCAGAGAGGCGGCGTCTGTTATTAAGGATCCCCAGCACCCAGGGCATGCCCTTTTCTCACTGTTACCATCAGGGAGGAGGTACAGGAGCCTGAAGGCACACACTCAGTGATTCAGGAACAGCTTCCTCCCCTCTGCCATCCGATTCCGAAATGGACACTGAACCCTTGGCCACTACCTCGCTTTTTAATAAATATATTATTTCTGCTTTTTGCACGGATTTTTAATCTATCCAATACACTGTAATTGATTTAAGAACATAACATAAGAAATAGGGGCAGGAGTAGGCCATACGGCCCATCGATCCTGTTCAGTCATTCAATGAGATGATGGCCGATCTGTCCGTAAACTCAGCTCCATCCACCTGCCTTTTCCCCAGAACCCTTAATTACTTTGCTGTGTAAAAACCTACCTAACTGTTTCTTAAGTATATTTAGTGAGGAAGCCTCAGCTGCTTCCCTGGGCAGAGAATTCCACAGATTCACCACTCTCTGGGAAAAACAGTTTCCCATCATCTCCGTCCTAAATCTTCTCCCCTGAATCTTGAGGCAATGTCCCCTAGTTCGAGTCTCACCCACCAATGGAAACAACTTTCCTACATCTATCTTATCTGTCCCTTTCAAAATTTTGCTTGTTTCTATAAGATCCCCTCTTATTCTTCTGAACTCCAGAGAGTACAGTCCCAGGTGACTCAATCTCTCCTCATAGGTTAACCCCTTCATCCCTGGAATCAGCCCGGTGAGCCTCCTCTGCACTGTCTCCAAAGCCAGTATATCCTTCCTCAAGTACGGAGACCGGAACTGCACACAGTACTCCCGGTGCGGCCTCACCAGTACCCTGTATAGTTACAGCATGACCTCCCTGCTCTTGAATTCGACCCCTCCAGCAACGAAGGCCAGCGTCCTATTTTCCTTCTTGATAGCCTGCTGCCCCTGCAAACCGACCTTTTGCGATTCCTCACAATCCCGGAATCATTTTCCTGACTTGCTCCCACAGAGCCAAGCTGGCAGTCCACAATTAGGCCAAGGGTTTCCAAGTGCCCGTAAATCCTATTGCTGAGAATTCTGTCCGGCTGCTGATGGGACAGTCGCCACTCTCTAGTTCCCAGGATGATCCTGGTCTCCTTCCTTACCGGCGAATCACCCATCAGTCCTCCGGGACCTCGCCTGCCCGCTCACCTCCGTTCAGGGCCCCAGACAGTCCTTTCCAGGTATCCCCCTGTTCCTCGACACACCCCACTGTTCATGGAGCATGTCATACCCTCGTACGCCAAGGTCCCCCGTCCCTCGACACTCCCCACCGTTCACGGTGCGTGCCATACCCTCGTACGCCAAGGTCCCCCGTCCCTCGTCACTCCCCACTGTTCACGGTGCGTGTCTTACCCTCGTACACCGAGGTCCCCCGTCCCTCGACACTCCCCACCATTCACGGTGCATGTCCTAACCTCGTACACTGAGGTCCCGACGTTCCTCAGCACTCCCCACCGTTCACGGCGTCTGTCCTACCCTCATATGCCGACGTCCCCCTGTCCCTCGACACTCCCCACCGTTCATGGTGCGTGTCCGACCCTCGTACGCCGAGGTCCCCCCGTCCCTCGACACTCCCCACCGTTCACGGTGTGTGTCCTACCCTCGTACGCCGAGGTCCCCTTGTCCCTCGACACTCCTCACCGTTCACGGTGCGTGTCCTACCCTCAGACGCCGAGGTCTCCCAGTCCCTCGACACTCCCCACAGTTCACGGTGTGTGTCCTACCCTCGTACGCCGAGGTCCCCTTGTCCCTCGGCACTCCCCACAGTTCACGGTGCATGTCCCACCCTCGTACGCTAAGGACCCCCGTTCCTCGACTCCATTCACCGGTCACAGTTGTCGGAGAGTGGGATCTCGCTGACAACTGTGTCCCTCCCTCCCATCACAGGAGGCTCCCGCCAAGACCAAATACGGCCCGCTGAAGGATGAGGACCGTATCTTCACCAACCTGTATGGCAGGCACGACTGGAGGTGAGAGGAATTCAGAGGCAATCCCTAACCGAGGAGAGATGGTCGCAGGCTCACGGAGGGATGGTGTCCTCTCACTGTGAGGGGAGGAAAACGGGGACGCTCTCTCACAGGGATAACATCACGGTGACGCTTCCAGACAGTGGAAGGGAAAATGCAGGCACTCCGGGGGGGGGGGGGGAGTGGAATTTGTGGGCATTCCCTCATTCAGGGATTGAGGAATTTGTGGACGTTCCCTCATTCAGGGATTGCGGTATTTGTGGACGTTCCCTCATTCAGGGATTGAGGAATTTGTGGACGTTCCCTCATTCGGGGATTGGGGAATATGTGGACGTCCCCTAATTCAGGCATTCGGGTATTTGTGGACGTTCCCTCATTCAGGGGTTGGGGATTTTGTGGACATTCCCTCATTTTTTGGATTGGAGAATTTGCGGACGTTCCCTCATTCAGGGTTTGGGGAATTTGTGGACGTCCCCTAATTCAGGGTTTGGGGTATTTGTGGACGACCCCTAATTCAGGGTTGCGGTATATATGCACGTTCTCTAATAGAGAGGTGTGGGAATTTGTGGACGTTCCCTAACATTTGAGTTGTGTAATTTGTGGACGTTCCCTCAGAGAGAGATTGGAGAATTTGCGGACGTTCCCTCATTCAGGGTTTGGGGAATTTGTGGACGTCCCCTAATTCAGGGTTTGGGGTATTTGTGGACGACCCCTAATTCAGGGTTGCGGTATATATGCACGTTCTCTAATAGAGAGGTGTGGGAATTTGTGGATGTTCCCTAACATTTGAGTTGTGTAATTTGTGGACGTTCCCTCAGAGAGAGATTGGGGAATTTGTGGACATTCCCAAATTCAGGAGTTTAGGTATTTGTGGACGGTTCCTAATTCACAAGGTTGGGGTATTTCTGGACGACCCCTAATTCAGGAGTTGGGGTATTTGTGGACGGTTCCTAAATCAGGTGTTGGGGTATTTGTGGACGTCCCCTAATTCAGAAGGTTGGGGTATTTGTGGACCCTGATAGAGGAGTTGGGGTATTTGTGGACGTCCCTTAATTCAGGGGTTGGGGTATTTGTGGACATTCCCTAATTCAGGGATTAGGGTATTTGTGGACGTCTCCTAATTCTGGTGTTGGGGTATTTGTGTACGTCCCTTAATTCAGGAGTTGGGGTATTTCTGGACGGTTCCTAATTCAGGTTTTGGGGTATTTGTGGACGTCCCCTAATTCAGAAGATTGGGGTATTTGCGGGCATTCACTAATTCAAGGGTTGGGGTATTTGTGGATGTTCCCTAATTCAGGGGTTGGGGTAATTGTGGACATTTCCTAATTCAGGGGTTGGGGTATTTGTGGGCATTCCCTAATTCAGGTTGGGGTATATTTGGACATCCCCTAATTCAGTTGGGGTAGTTGTGGACGACCCTTAATTCAGGGGTTGGGTTATTTGTGGACATTCCCTAATACAGAAGGTTGGGGTAATTGTTGACATTCCCTAATTCACAATGTTGGGGTATTTGTGGACATTCCCTAATTTACAAGGTTGGGGTATTTGTGGACGTCCCCTGATAGAGGAGTTGTGGTATTTCTGGACGTCCCCTAATTCAGGGAGTGGGGCATTTCTGGACATTCCCTAATTCCGAAGTTTTGGATATTTGTGGAATTCCCTATTTCAGAAGGTTGGGGTATTTGTGGACCCTGATAAAGGAGTTGGAGTATTTGTGGACATCCCTTAATTCAGGGGTTGGGGTATTTGAGGACATTCCCTAATTCAGGGATTAGGGTATTTGTGGACATTCCCTAATTCAGGTTGGGGTATTTGTGGATGTCCCCTGATAGAGTTGTGGTATTTGTCGGTGTCCCCTAATTCAGGTTGGGTTATTTGTGGACATTCCCTAATTCACAAGGTTGGGGTATTTCTGGACGTCCCCTAATTCTGGTGTTGGGGTATTTGTGGACGTACCTTAATTCAGGAGTTGGGGTATTTCTGGACGGTTCCTAATTCAGGTGTTGGGTATTTGTGGACGTCACCGACTTCAGATGATTGGGGTATTTGCGGGCATTCCCTAATTCAAGGGTTGGGGTATTTGTGGACGTTCCCTAATTCAGGGGTTCTGGTATTTGTGGGCATTCCTTAATTCAGAGGGTTGAGGTATTTGTGGACATTCCCTAATTCAGTTGGGGTATTTGTGGACGTCCCTTAATTCAGGGGTTGGGGTATTTGTGCACATTCCCTAATTCACAAGGTTGGGGTATTTGCGGACGTTCCCTGTTTGAGTAATGGATCTTTCTGGGTGCTCATTTTTTAAGGGCGGGGGAACTTGTGATGCCCCCGTACTTAACGGGAGGGGGTGACTTTTCTGAAGCCCCCAAGGCGAAGGGTTATCAATTCTGAGTTGCCTCCATCTGGGACGTGAACGTCAGCACTCCCTGATCGGCCAGGGAAATTCGGATGCTCCATAACTCACAGGAAATTGGGGGCACTCCCTCGCTATCAGGGTGATAACAGGACATAAATCTTTTTCAATCCCCCTCACTCTTTTCCCCTTCTCCCCGCTCCCCTCCACTCTTCTCCCACCAGGCTGAAGGGGGCGCTACAGCGGGGCGACTGGTACAAGACGAAGGAGATCCTGCTGAAGGGGGCGGACTGGATCCTCTGGGAGGTGAAGACGTCCGGGCTGAGGGGTCGGGAAGGGGCAGGGTTTCCGACCGGCATGAAGTGGGTCTTAATGAACAAGCCTTCAGATGGAGGGTGAGGAGGGAGATTCGCTCTGTGTCTGACCCCGGGAGTGTGTGATGGGACGGTATGGAAGGAGATTCACTCTGTGTCCGACCCCGGGAGAGTGTGATGGGACGGTGTGGAGGGAGGTTCACTCTGTGTCTGACCCCGGGAGAGTGTGATGGGACGGTGTGGTGGGAGGTTCACTCTGTGTCTGACCCCGGGAGTGTGTGATGGGACGGTGTGGAGGGAGATTCGCTCTGTGTCCGACCCCGGGAGAGTGTGATGGGACGGTGTGGAGGGAGGTTCACTCTGTGTCTGACCCCGGGAGTGTGTGATGGGACGGTGTGGAGGGAGATTCGCTTTGTGTCTGACCCCGGGAGTGTGTGATGGGACGGTGCGGAGGGAGATTCGCTCTGTGTCTGACACCGGGAGTGTGAGATGGGACGGTGCGGAGGGAGATTCGCTCTGTGTCTGACTCCGGGAGTGTGTGATGGGACGGTGTGGAGGGAGATTCACTCTGTGTCTGACACCGGGAGTGTGTGATGGGACGGTGAGGAGGGAGATTCACTCTGTGTCTGACCCTGGGAGTGTGTGATGGGACGGTGTGGAGGGAGATTCACTCTGTGTCCGACCCCGGGAGAGTGTGATGGGACGGTGTGGAGGGAGGTTCACACTGTGTCTGACCCCGGGAGTGTGTGATGGGACGGTGTGGAGGGCCGTTCACTCTGTGTCTGACCCCGGGAGTGTGTGATGGGACGGTGCGGAGGGAGATTCGCTCAGTGTCTGACCCCGGGAGTGTGTGATGGGACGGTGTGGAGGGAGATTCACTCTGTGTCTGACCCCAGGAGTGTGTGATGGGACAGAGTGGAGGGAGATTCTCTCTGTGTCTGACCCCGGGAGTGTGTGATGGGACGATGTTGAGTGACATTCACTTTGTGTCTGACCGCGGGAGTGTGTGATGGGACGGTGTGGAGGGAGCTTTACTCTGTGTCTGACCCCGGGAGTGTGTGATGGGACGATGTGGAGTGAGAGTCACTCTGTGTCTGACCCCGGGAGTGTGTGATGGGACAGTGTGGAGGCAGATTCACTCTGTGTCTGACCGCGGGAGTGAGTGATGGGACGGTGCGGAGGGAGATTCACTGTGTCTGACCCCGGGAGTGTGTGATGGGACGGTGTGGAGGGAGATTCACTCTGTGTCTGACACCGGGAGGGTGTGATTGGACGGGTAGAGGGAGACTCACTCTGTGTCTGAACCCGGGAGTGTGTGTTGGGACGGTGTGGGGGGAAATTCAATCTGTGTCTGACCCCGGGAGTGTGTGATGGGAAAGTGTGGTGGGAGATACACTCTGTGTCTGACCCCGGGAGAGTGTGATGGGAAGGTGTGGGGGGAGATTCACTCCGTATCTGAACCCGGGAGAGTCTGATGGGACTGTGTGGAGGGAAATTCACTATGACTCTGACCCTGGGAGTGTGTGATGGGAAGGTGCGGAGGGAGATTCTGTGTCTGACACCGGGAGTGTGTGATGGGACGGTGTGGAGTGAGAATCACTCTGTGTCTGACCCCGGGAGTCTGTGATGGGACGGTGAGGAGGGATATTCACTCTGTGTCTGACCCCGGGACGGTGTGGAGGGAGATTCACTCTGCCTCTGACACCGGGAGTGTGAGATGGAACGGTGCGGAGGGAGACTCACTGTGTCTGACCCCGGGACTGTGTGTTGGGACGGTGTGGCTTGAGAATCACTCTGTGTCTGACCACGCGTGTGTGTGATGGGACGGTGTGGAGGGAGATTCACTCTGCGTATTACCCCGGGAGTTTGTGATGGGAAGGTGTGGAGGGAGATTCACTCTGTGTCCGACCCCGGGAGAGTGTGATGGGACGGTGTGGAGGGAGGTTCACACTGTGTCTGACCCCGGGAGTGTGTGATGGGACGGTGTGGAGGGCCGTTCACTCTGTGTCTGACCCCGGGAGTGTGTGATGGGACGGTGCGGAGGGAGATTCGCTCTGTGTCTGACCCCGGGAGTGTGTGATGGGACGGTGTGGAGGGAGATTAACTCTGTGTCTGACCCCAGGAGTGTGTGATGGGACAGAGTGGAGGGAGATTCTCTCTGTGTCTGACCCCGGGAGTGTGTGATGGGACGATGTTGAGTGACATTCACTTTGTGTCTGACCGCGGGAGTGTGTGATGGGACGGTGTGGAGGGAGATTTACTCTGTGTCTGACCCCGGGAGTGTGTGATGGGACGATGTGGAGTGAGAGTCACTCTGTGTCTGATCCCGGGAGTGTGTGATGGGACAGTGTGGAGGCAGATTCACTCTGTGTCTGACCGCGGGAGTGAGTGATGGGACGGTGCGGAGGGAGATTCACTGTGTCTGACCCCGGGAGTGTGTGATGGGACGGTGTGGAGGGAGATTCACTCTGTGTCTGACACCGGGAGGGTGTGATTGGACGGGTAGAGGGAGACTCACTCTGTGTCTGAACCCGGGAGTGTGTGTTGGGACGGTGTGGGGGGAAATTCAATCTGTGTCTGACCCCGGGAGTGTGTGATGGGAAAGTGTGGTGGGAGATACACTCTGTGTCTGACCCCGGGAGAGTGTGATGGGAAGGTGTGGGGGGAGATTCACTCCGTATCTGAACCCGGGAGAGTCTGATGGGACTGTGTGGAGGGAAATTCACTATGACTCTGACCCTGGGAGTGTGTGATGGGAAGGTGCGGAGGGAGATTCTGTGTCTGACACCGGGAGTGTGTGATGGGACGGTGTGGAGTGAGAATCACTCTGTGTCTGACCCCGGGAGTCTGTGATGGGACGGTGAGGAGGGATATTCACTCTGTGTCTGACCCCGGGACGGTGTGGAGGGAGATTCACTCTGCCTCTGACACCGGGAGTGTGAGATGGAACGGTGCGGAGGGAGACTCACTGTGTCTGACCCCGGGACTGTGTGTTGGGACGGTGTGGCTTGAGAATGACTCTGTGTCTGACCACGCGTGTGTGTGATGGGACGGTGTGGAGGGAGATTCACTCTGCGTATTACCCCGGGAGTTTGTGATGGGAAGGTGTGGAGGGAGATTCACTCTGTGTCTGACCCAGGGAGTGTGTGATGGGACGGTGTGGAGGGAGATTCACTCTGTGTCTGACCTCGGGACTGTGTGTTGGGACGGTGTGGCTTGAGAATGACTCTGTGTCTGACCACGCGTGTGTGTGATGGGACGGTGTGGAGGGAGATTCACTCTGCGTATTACCCCGGGAGTTTGTGATGGGAAGGTGTGGAGGGAGATTCACTCTGTGTCCGACCCCGGGAGTGTGTGATGGGAACGTGTGGGGGGAGATTCACTCTGTGTCTGTCCCCGGGAGTGTGCGATATAACCATATAACCATATAACAATCACAGCACGGAAACAGTCCATCTTGGCCCTCCTAGTCCGTGCCGAACCCTTAATCTCACCTAGTCCCACCTACCCGTACTCAGCCCATAACCCTCCACTCCTTTCCTGTCCATTTACCTATCCAATTTTACCTTAAATGACACAACTGAGCTGGCCTCTACTACTTCTACAGGAAGCTCATTCCACACAGCTATCACTCTTTGAGTAAAGAAATACCACCTCGTGTTTCCCTTAACCTTCTGCCCCCTAACTCTCAAATCATGTCCTCTAGTTTGAATCTCCCCTACCTGTTCACGTCAACTCTATCTATCCCTCTCAAAATTTTAAATACCTCGATCAAATCCCCCCTCAACCTTCTACGCTCCAATGAATAGAGACCTAACTTGTTCAACCTTTCTCTGTAACTTAAGTGCTGAAACCCAGGTAACATCCTCGTAAATCGTCTCTGCACTCTCTCTAATTTATTGATATCTTTTCTATAATTCGGTGACCAGAACTGCACACAATATTCCAAATTTGGCCTACGACTGCCTTGTGCAACTTTAGCATTACATCCCAACTTCTGTACTCAATGCTTTGATTTATAAAGGCCAGCGTTCCAAAAGCCATCTTCACCACCCTATCTACATGAGACTCCACTTTCAGGGAACTATGCACAGTTATTACTAGATCTCTCTGTTCCTCTGCATTCCTCAATGCCCTACCATTTACTCTGTATGTTCTATTTGGATTATTCCTGCCAAAATGTAGAACCACACAATTCTCAGCATTAAACTCCAACAGCCAACGCTCAGCCCATTCTTCTAACCGGCATAAATCTCCCTGCAAGCTATGAAAATCCACCTCATTATCCACAACACCTCCTACCTCAGTATCATCAACCTTAGTTTCACTTCGTGTCTGACTCCAGGAGTGTCCGATGGGACGGTGAAGAGGGAGATTCACTCTGTGTCTGACCCCGGGAGTGTGTGATGGGACGGTGTGGACGGAGATTCACTATGACTCTGACCCTGGGAGTGTGTGATGGGACGGTGCGGTCGGAGATTCACTCTGTGTCTGACACCGGGAGTGTGTGATGGGACGGTGTGGAGTGAGAATCACTCTGTCTCTGTTCCCGGGAGTGTGTGATTGGACGGTGAGGAGGGAGATTCACTCTGTGTCTGACCCCGGGAGTGTGTGATGGGACGGTGAGGAGGGAGATTCACTCTGTGTCAGACACCGGGACGGTGTGGAGGGAGATTCACTCTGCCTATGACACCGGGAGTGTGTAATGGGAAGGTGCGGAGGGAGATTCACTCTGTGTCTGACACCGGGAGTGTGTGATGGGACGGTGCGGAGGGAGATTCACTCTGTGTCTGAAACCGGGAGTGTGTGATGTGTCTGTTTGACGAGAGATTCCCTCTGTGTGGGACCCCTGGAGTGTGTGATGTGACAGTGATGAGGGAGATTCACTCTGTGACTGACCCCTGGAGTGTTTGATGGGGCAGTGTGGGGGGAGATTCACTCTGTGTCTGACCCCGGGACTGTGTGATGGGACGGTGTGGCTTGAGAATCACTCTGTGTCTGACTCCGGGAGTGTGTGTTGTGACAGTGAGGAGGGAGATTCACTCTGTGACTGACCCCGGGACTGTGTGATGGGACGGTGTGGCTTGAGAATCACTCTGTGTCTGACTCCGGGAGTGTGTGATGGGACGGTGTGGAGGGAGATTCACTCTGTGTTCTTACCCCGGGAGTGTGTGATTGGAAGGTGTGGAGGGAGATTCACTCTGTGTTCTTACCCCGGGAGTGTGTGATTGGAAGGTGTGGAGGGAGATTCACTCTGTGTCTGACCCCGGGAGTGTGTGATGGGACGGTGTGGAGGGAGATTCACTCTGCGTCTGACCCCGGGTGTGTGTGATGGGATGGTGTGGAGGGAGATTCACTCTGTGTCTGACCCCGGGAGTGTGTGATGGGACGGTAAGGAGGGAGAATCACTCTGTGTCTGACCACGGGTGTGTGTGATGGGACGGTGTGGAGGGAGATTCACTCTGTGTCTGACCCTGGGAGTGTGTGATGGGACGGTAAGGAGGGAGAATCACTCTGTGTCTGACCACGGGTGTGTGTGATGGGACGGTGTGGAGGGAGATTCACTCTGTGTCTGACCCTGGGAGTGTGTGATCGGACGGTGTGGAGGGAGATTCACTCTGTGTCTGACCCCGGGAGTCTGTGATGGGACGGTGCCGAGGGAGATTCACTGTGTCTGACCCCGGGAGTGTGTGATGGGACGGTGAGGAGTGAGATTCACTCTGTGTCTGACCCAGGGAGTGTGTGATGGGACGGTGTGGAGGGAGATTCACTCTGTGTCTGACCCTGGGAGTGTGTGATGGGATGGTGTGGAGGGATATTCACTCTGTGTCTGACCCTGGGAGTGTGTGATCGGACGGTGTGGAGGGAGATTCACTCTGTGTCTGACCACGGGAGTGTGTGATGGGACGGTGAGGAAGGATATTCACTCTGTGTCTGACCCCGGGACGGTGTGGAGGGAGATTCACTCTGCCTCTGACACCGGGAGTGTGTGATGGGAAGGTGTGGAGGGAGATTCGCTCTGTGTCTGACACCGGGAGTGTGAGATGGAACGGTGCGGAGGGAGACTCACTGTGTCTGACCCCGGGACTGTGTGTTGGGTCGGTGTGGCTTGAGAATCACTCTGTGTCTGACCACGCGTGTGTGTGATGGGACGGTGTGGAGGGAGATTCACTCTGTGTATTACCCCGGGAGTGTGTGATGGGACGGTGAGGAGTGAGATTCACTCTGTGTCTAACCCAGGGAGTGTGTGATGGGACGGTGAGGAGGGAGAATCACTCTATGTCTGACCACGGGTGTGTGTGATGGTACGGTGTGCAGGGAGATTCACTCTGCGTATTACCCCGGGAGTTTGTGATGGGAAGGTGTGGAGGGAGATTCACTCTGTGTCCGACCCCGGGAGTGTGTGATGGGAACGTGCGGGGAGAGATTCACTCTGTGTCTGTCCCCGGGAGTGTGCGATGTAACCATATAACCATATAACAATCACAGCACGGAAACAGTCCATGTTGGCCCTCCTAGTCCGTGCCGAACCCTTAATCTCACCTAGTCCCACCTACCCGTACTCAGCCCATAACCCTCCACTCCTTTCCTGTCCATTTATCTATCCAATTTTACCTTAAATGACACAACTGAGCTGGCCTCTACTACTTCTACAGGAAGCTCATTCCACACAGCTATCACACTTTGAGTAAAGAAATACCACCTCGTGTTTCCCTTAACCTTCTGCCCCCTAACTCTCAAATCATGTCCTCTAGTTTGAATCTCCCCTACTCTCAAAGGAAACAGCCTGTTCACGTCAACTCTATCTATCCCTCTCAAAATTTTAAATACCTCGATCAAATCCCACCTCTACATTCTACCCTCCAATGAATAGAGACCTAACTTGTTCAACCTTTCTTTGTTACGTAAGTGCTGAAACCCAGGTAACATCCTAGTAAATCATCTCTGCACTCTCTCTAATTTATTGATATCTTTCCTATAATTCGGTGTCCAGAACTGCACACAAAATTCCAAATTTGGCCTTAACAATGCCTTGTACAACTTTAGCATTACACGCAACTTCTGTACTCAATTCTTTGATTTATAATGGCCAGCGTTCCAAAAGCCATCTTCACCACCCTATCTCCATGAGACTCCACTTTCAGGGAACTATGCACAGTTATTCCTAGATCTCTCTGTTCCTCTGCATTCCTCAATGCCCTACCATTTACTCTGTATGTTCTACTTGGATTATTCCTGCCAAAATTAAGAACCTCACACTTTTCAGCATTAAAGTCCATCTGCCAACGTTCAGCCCATTCTTCTAACCGGCATAAATCTCCCTGCAAGCTTTGAAAATCCACCTCATTATCCACAACACCTCCTACCTTAGTATCATCAACCTTAGTTTCACTCCGTGTCTGAACCCAGGAGTGTGTGATGGGATGGTGAGGAGGGAGATTCACTCTGTGTCTGACCCCGGGAGTGTGTGATGGGACGGTGTGGAGGGAGATTCACTCTGTGTCTGACCCCGGGAGTGTGTGATGGGACGGTGTGGAGCGAGATTCACTATGACTCTGACACCGGGAGTGTGTGATGGGACGGTGAGGAGGGAGATTCACTCTGTGTCTGACCCCGGGAGTTTGTGATGGGATGGTGAGGAGGGAGATTCACTCTGTGTCTGACACCGGGAGTGTGTGATGGGATGGTGTGGCGGGAGATTCACTCTGTTTCTGTTCCCGGGAGGGTGTGATGGCACGGTGTGGAGCGAGTTTCACTCTGTGTCCGACCCCTGGAGTGTGTGATGTGACAGTGATGAGGGAGATTCACTCTGTGACTGACCCCTGGAGTGTTTGATGGGGCAGTGTGGGGGGAGATTCACTCTGTGTCTGACCCCGGGACTGTGTGATGGGACGGTGTGGCTTGAGAATCACTCTGTGTCTGACTCCGGGAGTGTGTGTTGTGACAGTGAGGAGGGAGATTCACTCTGTGACTGACCCCGGGACTGTGTGATGGGACGGTGTGGCTTGAGAATCACTCTGTGTCTGACTCCGGGAGTGTGTGATGGGACGGTGTGGAGGGAGATTCACTCTGTGTTCTTACCCCGGGAGTGTGTGATTGGAAGGTGTGGAGGGAGATTCACTCTGTGTCTGACCCCGGGAGTCTGTGATGGGACGGTGCCGAGGGAGATTCACTGTGTCTGACCCCGGGAGTGTGTGATGGGACGGTGAGGAGTGAGATTCACTCTGTGTCTGACCCAGGGAGTGTGTGATGGGACGGTAAGGAGGGAGAATCACTCTGTGTCTGACCACTGGTGTGTGTGATGGGACGGTGTGGAGGGAGATTCACTCTGTGTATTACCCTGGGAGTGTGTGATGGGAAGGTGTGGAGGGAGATTCACTCTGTGTCTGACCCCGGGAGTTTGTGATGGGATGGTGAGGAGGGAGATTCACTCTGTGTCTGACACCGGGAGTGTGTGATGGGATGGTGTGGCGGGAGATTCACTCTGTTTCTGTTCCCGGGAGGGTGTGATGGCACGGTGTGGAGCGAGTTTCACTCTGTGTCCGACCCCTGGAGTGTGTGATGTGACAGTGATGAGGGAGATTCACTCTGTGACTGACCCCTGGAGTGTTTGATGGGGCAGTGTGGGGGAGATTCACTCTGTGTCTGACCCCGGGACTGTGTGATGGGACGGTGTGGCTTGAGAATCACTCTGTGTCTGACTCCGGGAGTGTGTGTTGTGACAGTGAGGAGGGAGATTCACTCTGTGACTGACCCCGGGACTGTGTGATGGGACGGTGTGGCTTGAGAATCACTCTGTGTCTGACTCCGGGAGTGTGTGATGGGACGGTGTGGAGGGAGATTCACTCTGTGTTCTTACCCCGGGAGTGTGTGATTGGAAGGTGTGGAGGGAGATTCACTCTGTGTCTGACCCCGGGAGTCTGTGATGGGACGGTGCCGAGGGAGATTCACTGTGTCTGACCCCGGGAGTGTGTGATGGGACGGTGAGGAGTGAGATTCACTCTGTGTCTGACCCAGGGAGTGTGTGATGGGACGGTAAGGAGGGAGAATCACTCTGTGTCTGACCACGGGTGTGTGTGATGGGACGGTGTGGAGGGAGATTCACTCTGTGTATTACCCTGGGAGTGTGTGATGGGAAGGTGTGGAGGGAGATTCACTCTGTGTCTGACCCTGGGAGTGTGTGATGGGACGGTGAGGAGTGAGATTCACTCTGTGTCTGACCCAGGGAGTGTGTGATGGGACGGTGTGGAGGGAGATTCACTCTGTGTATTACCCTGGGAGTGTGTGATGGGAAGGTGTGGAGGGAGATTCACTCTGTGTCTGACCCAGGGAGTGTGTGATCGGACGGTGTGGAGGGAGATTCACTCTGTGTCTGACCCCGAGAGTTAGTGATCGGACGGTGTGGAGGGAGATTCACTCTGTGTCTGACCACGGGAGTGTGTGATGGGACGGTGAGGAAGGATATTCACTCTGTGTCTGACCCCGGGACGGTGTGGAGGGAGATTCACTCTGCCTCTGACACCGGGAGTGTGTGATGGGAAGGTGTGGAGGGAGATTCGCTCTGTGTCTGACACCGGGAGTGTGAGATGGAACGGTGCGGAGGGAGACTCACTGTGTCTGACCCCGGGACTGTGTGTTGGGTCGGTGTGGCTTGAGAATCACTCTGTGTCTGACCACGCGTGTGTGTGATGGGACGGTGTGGAGGGAGATTCACTCTGTGTATTACCCCGGGATTGTGTGATGGGACGGTGAGGAGTGAGATTCACTCTGTGTCTGACCCAGGGAGTGTGTGATGGTACGGTGTGCAGGGAGATTCACTCTGCGTATTACCCCGGGAGTTTGTGATGGGAAGGTGTGGAGGGAGATTCACTCTGTGTCCGACCCCGGGAGTGTGTGATGGGAACGTGCGGGGAGAGATTCACTCTGTGTCTGTCCCCGGGAGTGTGCGATGTAACCATATAACCATATAACAATCACAGCACGGAAACAGTCCATCTTGGCCCTCCTAGTCCGTGCCGAACCCTTAATCTCACCTAGTCCCACCTACCCGTACTCAGCCCATAACCCTCCACTCCTTTCCTGTCCATTTACCTATCCAATTTTACCTTAAATGACACAACTGAGCTGGCCTCTACTACTTCTACAGGAAGCTCATTCCACACAGCTATCACACTTTGAGTAAAGAAATACCACCTCGTGTTTCCCTTAACCTTCTGCCCCCTAACTCTCAAATCATGTCCTCTCGTTTGAATCTCCCCTACTCTCAAAGGAAACAGCCTGTTCACGTCAACTCTATCTATCCCTCTCAAAATTTTAAATACCTCGATCAAATCCCACCTCTACATTCTACCCTCCAATGAATAGAGACCTAACTTGTTCAACCTTTCTTTGTTACGTAAGTGCTGAAACCCAGGTAACATCCTAGTAAATCGTCTCTGCACTCTCTCTAATTTATTGATATCTTTCCTATAATTCGGTGTCCAGAACTGCACACAATATTCCAAATTTGGCCTTAACAATGCCTTGTACAACTTTAGCATTACACGCAACTTCTGTACTCAATTCTTTGATTTATAAAGGCCAGCGTTCCAAAAGCCATCTTCACCACCCTATCTCCATGAGACTCCACTTTCAGGGAACTATGCACAGTTATTCCTAGATCTCTCTGTTCCTCTGCATTCCTCAATGCCCTACCATTTACTCTGTATGTTCTACTTGGATTATTCCTGCCAAAATTAAGAACCTCACACTTTTCAGCATTAAAGTCCATCTGCCAACGTTCAGCCCATTCTTCTAACCGGCATAAATCTCCCTGCAAGCTTTGAAAATCCACCTCATTATCCACAACACCTCCTACCTTAGTATCATCAACCTTAGTTTCACTCCGTGTCTGAACCCAGGAGTGTGTGATGGGATGGTGAGGAGGGAGATTCACTCTGTGTCTGACCCCGGGAGTGTGTGATGGGACGGTGTGGAGGGAGATTCACTCTGTGTCTGACCCCGGGAGTGTGTGATGGGACGGTGTGGAGCGAGATTCACTATGACTCTGACACCGGGAGTGTGTGATGGGACGGTGAGGAGGGAGATTCACTCTGTGTCTGACACCGGGAGTGTGTGATGGGATGGTGTGGCGGGAGATTCACTCTGTTTCTGTTCCCGGGAGGGTGTGATGGCACGGTGTGGAGCGAGTTTCACTCTGTGTCCGACCCCGGGAGAGTGTGATGTGACGGTGAGGAGGGAGATTCACTCTGTGTCTGACCCCGGGAATGTGTGATGGGACGGTGAGGAGGGAGATTCACTCTGTGTATTTCCCCGGGAGTGTGTGATGGGACGTTGCGGAGGGAGATTCACTGTGTCTCACCCCGGGAGTGTGTGATGGGACGGTGTGGAGGGAGATTCACTCTGTGTCTGACCCCGGGAGTGTGTGATGGGACAGTGTGGGGGGAGATTCACTCAGTGTCTGACCCCGGGATTGTGTGATGGGACTGTGTGGGGGGAGATTCACTCAGTGTCTGACCCCGGGATTGTGTGATGGGACTGTGTGGGGGGAGATTCACTCAGTGTCTGACCCCGAGAGTGAGTGATCGGACGGTGTGGAGGGAGATTCACTCTGTGTCTGACCCCGGGACGGTGTGGAGGGAGATTCACTCTGTCTCTGACACCGGGAGTGTGTGATGGGAAGGTGCGGAGGGAGATTCGCTCTGTGTCTGACACCGGGAGAGTGAGATGGAACGGTGCGGAGGGAGATTCACTGTGTCTGACCCCAGGACTGTGTGGTGGGACGGTGTGGCTTGAGAATCACTCTGTGTCTGACCACGCGTGTGTGTGATGGGACGGTGTGGAGGGAGATTCACTCTGTGTATTACCCCGGGAGTGTCTGATTGGAAGGTGTGGAGGGAGATTCACTGTGTCTGACACCGGGAGTGTGTGATGGGACGGTGAGGAGTGAGATTCACTCTGTGTCTGACCCAGGGAGTGTGTGATGGGATGGTGAGGAGGGAGAATCACTCTATGTCTGACCACGGGTGTGAGTGATGGTACGGTGTGCAGGGAGATTCACTCTGTGTATTACCCCGGGAGTTTGTGATGGGAAGGTGTGGAGGGAGATTCACTCTGTGTGTGATCCCGGGAGTGTGTGATGGGACGGTGTGGAGGGAGATTCACTCTGTGTCTGACCCCGAGAGTTAGTTGATCGGACGGTGTGGAGGGAGATTCACTCTGTGTCTGACCACGGGAGATTGTGATGGGACGGTGTGGGGGGAGATTCACTCTGTGTCTGACCACGGGTGTGAGTGATGGTACGGTGTGCAGGGAGATTCACTCTGTGTATTACCCCGGGAGTTTGTGATGGGAAGGTGTGGAGGGAGATTCACTCTGTGTCTGACCCCGGTAGTGTGTGATCGGACGGTGTGGAGGGAGATTCACTCTGTGTCTGACCCCGGAAGAGTGTGTGATGGGACGGTGTGGAGGGAGATTCACTCTGTGTCTGACCCCGGGAGAGTGTGATGGGACGGTGTGGAGGGAGATTCACTCTGTGTCTGACCCCGGGAGAGTGTGATGGGACGGTGCGGAAGGAGATTCACTCTGTGTCTGACCCCGGGAGTGTGTGATGGGATGGTGAGGAGGGAGATTCACTCTGTGTCTGACCCCGAGAGTTAGTTGATCGGACGGTGTGGAGGGAGATTCACTCTGTGTCTGACCACGGGAGATTGTGATGGACAGTGTTGAGGGAGATTCACTCTGTCTCTGACCCCGGGAGTGTGTGATGGGACGGAGTGGAGGGAGATTCAATCTGTGTCTGACCCCGGGAGTGTGTGATGGGAGGGTGTGTGGGGAGATTCACTCTGTGTCTGACCCCGGGAGTGTGTGATGGAACGTGTGGGGGGAGATTCACTCTGTGTCTGTCCCCGGGAGTGTGCGATATAACCATATAACCATATAACAATCACAGCACGGAAACAGTCCATCTTGGCCCTCCTAGTCCGTGCCGAACCCTTAATCTCACCTAGTCCCACCTACCCGTACTCAGCCCATAACCCTCCACTCCTTTCCTGTCCATTTACCTATCCAATTTTACCTTAAATGACACAACTGAGCTGGCTTCTACTACTTCTACAGGAAGCTCATTCCACACAGCTATCACTCTTTGAGTAAAGAAATACCACCTCGTGTTTCCCTTAACCTTCTGCCCCCTAACTCTCAAATCATGTCCTCTAGTTTGAATCTCCCCTACTCTCAATGGAAACAGCCTGTTCACGTCAACTCGATCTATCCCTCTGAAAATTTTAAATACCTCGATCAAATCCCACCTCTGCATTCTACGTTCCAATGAATAGAGACCTAACTTGTTCAACCTTTCTTTGTTACGTAAGTGCTGAAACCCACGTAACATCCTTGTAAATCGTCTCTGCACTCTCTTTAATTTATTGATATCTTTCCTATAATTCGGTGACCAGAACAGCACACAATATTCCAAATTTGGCCTTACCAATGCCTTGTACAACTTTAGCATTACACGCATCTTCTGTACTCAATTCTTTGATTTATAAAGGCCAGCGTTCCAAAAGCCATCTTCACCACCCTATCTCCATGAGACTCCACTTTCAGGGAACTATGCACAGTTATTCCTAGATCTCTCTGTTCCTCTGCATTCCTCAATGCCCTACCATTTACTCTGTATGTTGTACTTGGATTATTCCTGCCAAAATTTAGAACCTCACACTTCTCAGCATTAAACTCCATCTGCCAACGTTCAGCCCATTCTTCTAACTGGCATAAATCTCCCTGCAAGCTTTGAAAATCCACCTCATTATCCACAACACCTCCTACCTTAGTATCATCAACCTTAGTTTCACTCCGTGTCTGAACCCAGGAGTGTGTGATGGGACAGTGAGGAGGGAGATTCACTCTGTGTCTGACCCCGGGAGTGTGTGATGGAACAGAAACCTCAAATTAATCTCGAGTCAGACACAAGACAGGAAGATACAGTGGTTTATTGATTTTTTATGAGATATATCAATGAAACAATGTGTGAGCTGCTAACGTGCGGGAATAAATAATCTGCTGACAGTCACACACAATTAACTGACCGGCGACAAGGGGTGACCGGTTGAATAATAACCAGTCCCGTTTCTCACCGTCACTCTGCATCGGGGAACTGATTATAAAATTATAAAACTGATTATAAAATCACACTTCGGGGCCGTGTCCGGGATCGCTGCAGATCCAGGGTCACTGCCGAGGGATTTGTCCATTTAACATCATTATATCGGCCAGGCTGCCGAATGCACCGTCCTCAGCAAAGGGGGCAAAAGGATTCTCTCCCGGGACCATCCCCCCCACCCCGGGACACCGGTGTCCCAGACTGAGCCCCGGACCCCGGGCTCTTCCTGTCCGGGTAATTCCCCGGGGAGTCACGTGGGGCGTCTCCAACACGCACTTCCGGCGGAAGCTGCCCCGCCGGACAACAGGCGGAAACACGTCACTGCGGGACCGCTGCGAGCGACGCACACAGCGCGAGGCCCGAGCCGGTTCCGTTAAAACCGTTGGGAATCAGCCCCGGCGCGCGGCCGTTAAAGGTAAGGGCGGGAGTTAAAGGGGAGGGCGGGGAGTCGGCCAAATGTCCCCACCCCGCGGGCGGGGATGTTCACACATTCAGATCCACCATCAGTCCGGGTCTGGGTTCCAGGTAAGATCAAGGTTAAAGGCCAAATGTCCACAGATCCACCATCAGTCCGGGTCTGGGTTCCTGTAGAGATCTCAGTTCCTTCATCCCGGTCTCACTGAACCGATTCACCACATTCAGATGTTCACAGATCCACCATCAGTCCGGGTCTGGGTTCCTGTAGAGATCTCAGTTCCTTCATCCCGGTCTCACTGAACCGATTCCCCACATTCAGATGTTCACAGATCCACTCTCAGTCCGGGTCTGGGTTCCTGTAGAGATCTCAGTTCCTTCATCCCGGTCTCACTGAACCGATTCCCCACATTCAGATGTTCACAGATCCACTCTCAGTCCGGGTCTGGGTTCCTGTAGAGATCTCAGTTCCTTCATCCCGGTCTCACTGAACCGATTCACCACATTCAGATGTTCACAGATCCACTCTCAGTCCGGGTCTGGGTTCCTGTAGAGATCTCAGTTCCTTCATCCCGGTCTCACTGAACCGATTCACCACATTCAGATGTTCACAGATCCACCATCAGTCCGGGTCTGGGTTCCTGTAGAGATCTCAGTTCCTTCATCCCGGTCTCACTGAACCGATTCACCACATTCAGATGTTCACAGATCCACCATCAGTCCGGGTCTGGGTTCCTGTAGAGATCTCAGTTCCTTCATCCCGGTCTCACTGAACCGATTCACCACATTCAGATGTTCACAGATCCACCATCAGTCCGGGTCTGGGTTCCTGTAGAGATCTCAGTTCCTTCATCCCGGTCTCACTGAACCGATTCCCCACATTCAGATGTTCACAGATCCACCATCAGTCCGGGTCTGGGTTCCTGTAGAGATCTCAGTTCCTTCATCCCGGTCTCACTGAACCGATTCCCCACATTCAGATGTTCACAGATCCACCATCAGTCCGGGTCTGGGTTCCTGTAGAGATCTCAGTTCCTTCATCCCGGTCTCACTGAACCGATTCACCACATTCAGATGTTCACAGATCCACCATCAGTCCGGGTCTGGGTTCCTGTAGAGATCTCAGTTCCTTCTCCCCGGTCTCACTGAACCAATTCACCACATTCAGATGTTCACAGATCCACCATCAGTCCGGGTCTGGGTTCCTGTAGAGATCTCAGTTCCTTCATCCCGGTCTCACTGAACCGATTCCCCACATTCAGATGTTCACAGATCCACCATCAGTCCGGGTCTGGGTTCCTGTAGAGATCTCAGTTCCTTCATCCCGGTCTCACTGAACCGATTCTCCACATTCAGATGTTCACAGATCCACCATCAGTCCGGGTCTGGGTTCCTGTAGAGATCTCAGTTCCTTCATCCCGGTCTCACTGAACCGATTCCCCACATTCAGATGTTCACAGATCCACTCTCAGTCCGGGTCTGGGTTCCTGTAGAGATCTCAGTTCCTTCATCCCGGTCTCACTGAACCGATTCACCACATTCAGATGTTCACAGATCCACTGTCAGTCCGGGTCTGGGTTCCTGTAGAGATCTCAGTTCCTTCATCCCGGTCTCACTGAACCGATTCCCCACATTCAGATGTTCACAGATCCACTCTCAGTCCGGGTCTGGGTTCCTGTAGAGATCTCAGTTCCTTCATCCCGGTCTCACTGAACCGATTCACCACATTCAGATGTTCACAGATCCACTCTCAGTCCGGGTCTGGGTTCCTGTAGAGATCTCAGTTCCTTCATCCCGGTCTCACTGAACCGATTCCCCACATTCAGATGTTCACAGATCCACTCTCAGTCCGGGTCTGGGTTCCTGTAGAGATCTCAGTTCCTTCATCCCGGTCTCACTGAACCGATTCACCACATTCAGATGTTCACAGATCCACTCTCAGTCCGGGTCTGGGTTCCTGTAGAGATCTCAGTTCCTTCATCCCGGTCTCACTGAACCGATTCCCCACATTCAGATGTCCACAGATCCACCATCAGTCCGGGTCTGGGTTCCTGTAGAGATCTCAGTTCCTTCATCCCCGGTCTCACTGAACCGATTCCCCACATTCAGATGTTCACAGATCCACCATCAGTCCGGGTCTGGGTTCCTGTAGAGATCTCAGTTCCTTCATCCCGGTCTCACTGAACCGATTCCCCACATTCAGATGTTCACAGATCCACCATCAGTCCGGGTCTGGGTTCCTGTAGAGATCTCAGTTCCTTCATCCCGGTCTCACTGAACCGATTCCCCACATTCAGATGTTCACAGATCCACCATCAGTCCGGGTCTGGGTTCCTGTAGAGATCTCAGTTCCTTCATCCCGGTCTCACTGAACCGATTCCCCACATTCAGATGTTCACAGATCCACCATCAGTCTGGGTCTGGGTTCCTGTAGAGATCTCAGTTCCTTCATCCCGGTCTCACTGAACCGATTCTCCACATTCAGATGTTCACTGATCCACTCTCAGTCCGGGTCTGGGTTCCTGTAGAGATCTCAGTTCCTTCATCCCGGTCTCACTGAACCGATTCCCCACATTCAGATGTTCACAGATCCACCATCAGTCCGGGTCTGGGTTCCTGTAGAGATCTCAGTTCCTTCATCCCGGTCTCACTGAACTGATTCCCCACATTCAGATGTTCACAGATCCACCATCAGTCCGGGTCTGGGTTCCTGTAGAGATCTCAGTTCCTTCATCCCGGTCTCACTGAACCGATTCCCCACATTCAGATGTTCACAGATCCACTCTCAGTCCGGGTCTGACTCCCTGTAGAGATCTCAGTTCCTTCATCCCGGTCTCACTGAACCGATTCACCACATTCAGATGTTCACAGATCCACCATCAGTCCGGGTCTGGGTTCCTGTAGAGATCACAGTTCCTTCATCCCGGTCTCACTGAACCGATTCATACCCAGCCTGAAACAGATGGGAGAATAAAGATGAAATAAACAGATCACACAACAGTGTCAGTAACAGGGGACCGGGGTCAATGTTTCAACAACACTCACAGACAAATATCACCAGAAAACCCGCGGATCCGCTGATATTTTATCACATTGAACATTAACACAAACACTCACCCGATCAGCTCCAGACTCGGGAGGGTCAGTATGAGGCGGCGGAGACCGGGGACAGATCGGTCTGTCAGAGAGTTGTATCTCAGGTTCAGCCAAGTCAGTGATGGGTTTGTAATGAGAGCGGAGACGAGATCCTCGGCACCAGAATCTGTGAGACCGACATCCCCCAGCCTGGAGATGAGAGAGAGTGAGGGTGAAGGACACAGAGAGACAGGAGACGGTACAAATCCCCAGTGTTTATCAGTAACACAATTACTGATCACATTAATGTTCAGTGTCAGACACCCAGTGACTGTAAACACAATCTCCCACAGTCTGGTACTTACCGCAGACTCTGTATTTTACACTCCGGGTTCCTCAGAGCCGCAGACACCAGTTTCACTCCTGAATCCCCCAGTTTATTACCACTCAGTCTAAACACAAACAGACAAATTGATGAACATTGTGATTAAAATCGTCCGTCTGAGGGCATTTCTCTCACCCGGATATTTCAGGGAACGTTAAACCCTTCAGTAATTCACTGATCGTAGATCCCATCACTGTCAATGTCCCTCACTGCCCAGCTCCAATGAATTCACCGAATGTCAGTAATTTCGTCTGTCGGTGTGACCCTGTAAACTCCACATATTCTCTCTCATTCCCTAATGGTTAGAAAAGTGTTCCTGACGTGAGACGGTCGGAAAGCGCAGGGGTGAAGGGGAGAAGTCAAACAGTGAGGAAGATTTGAGAATCGGGAAATGTCGATGGGAGATGGAGGAAGAGACATCACCGAAGGTAAAGGATGGAAAGACACAGAAGGAAGCGGATGTGGAAGAGAGATCCCAGTAGAGGAGGGAGATGAGGGAGAGAAATCCCACAGGAGGAAGGGGGATGGGGGAGGGGAGATAGCACAGGAGGAAGGGGGATGAGGGAGGGAGATACCACAGGAGGAAGGGGGATGGGGGAGGGAGATACCACAGGAGGAAGGGGGATGGGGGAGGGAGATACCACAGGAGGAAGGGGGATGGGGGAGGGAGATACCACAGGAGGGAGGGGGACGGGAGAGGTGAGATCCACAGGAGGAAGGGGGACGGGGGTGGGAGATCCCACAGGAGGAAGGGGGACGGGGGAGGGAGATCCCACAGGAGGAAGGGGGATGGGGGAGGGAGATACCACAGGAGGAAGGGGGATGGGGGAGGGAGATACCACAGGAGGAAGGGGGACGGGGGAGGGAGATACCACAGGAGGAAGGGGGATGGGGCAGAGAAATCCCACACGAGGAAGGGGGACGGGGGAGGGAGATACCACAGGAGGAAGGGGGACGGGGAGGGAGATACCACAGGAGGAAGGGGGATGGGGGAGGGAGATACCACAGGAGGAAGGGGGACGGGGGAGGGAGATACCACAGGAGGAAGGGGGACGGGGGAGGGAGATCCCACAGGAGGAAGGGGGACGGGGGAGGGAGATCCACAGGAGGAAGGGGGACGGGGGAGGGAGATCCCACAGGAGGAAGGGGGACGGGGGAGGGAGATCCCACAGGAGGAAGGGGGATGGGGGAGGGAGATACCACAGGAGGAAGGGGGATGGGGGAGGGAGATACCACAGGAGGAAGGGGGACGGGGGAGGGAGATACCACAGGAGGAAGGGGGATGGGGGAGGGAGATACCACAGGAGGGAGGGGGACGGGAGAGGTGAGATCCCACAGGAGGAAGGGGGACGGGGGAGAGAGATCTCACAGGAGGAAGGGGGACGGGGGAGGGAGATCCCACAGGAGGAAGGGGGACGGGGGTGGGAGATCCCACAGGAGGAAGGGGGACGGGGGAGGGAGATCCCACAGGAGGAAGGGGGGACGGGGGAGGGGATCCCACAGGAGGAAGGGGGACGGGGGAGGGAGATACCACAGGAGGAAGGGGGACGGGGGAGGGAGATCCCACAGGAGGAAGGGGGGACGGGGGAGGGAGATCCACAGGAGGAAGGGGGACGGGGGAGGGAGATCCCACAGGAGGAAGGGGGACGGGGGAGGGAGATCCCACAGGAGGAAGGGGGATGGGGGAGGGGAGATACCACAGGAGGAAGGGGGACGGGGGAGGGAGATCCCACTGGAGGAAGGGGGACGGGGGAGGGAGATCCCACAGGAGGAAGGGGGACGGGGGAGAGAGATTCCCACAGGAGGAAGGGGGACGGGGGAGCGGAGATACCACAGGAGGAAGGGGGACGGGGGAGGGAGATCCCACAGGAGGAAGGGGGACGGGGAGGAGAGACCCCACAGGAGGAAGGAGGACGGGGAAGAGAGATCCCTTAGGAGAAAGCGGGATGGGGCAGAGAGATCCCACAGGAGGAAGGGGGACGGGGAGAGATCCCACAGGAGGAAGGGGGATGGGGCAGAGAGATCCCACAGGAGGAAGGGGGACGGGGGAGGGAGATCCCACAGGGGGAAGGGGGATGGGGGAGGGGAGATCCCACAGGAGGAAGGGGGATGGGGCAGAGAGATCCCACAGGAGGAAGGGGGACGGGGGAGGGAGATACCACAGGAGGAAGGGGATGGGGGAGGGAGATCCCACAGGAGGAAGGGGGACGAGGGAGGGAGATACCACGGGAGGAAGGGGGATGGGGGAGGGAGTTACCACAGGAGGAAGGGGGATGGGGGAGGGAGATCCCACAGGAGGAATGGGGACGGGGGAGGGGAGATACCACAGGAGGAAGGGGGATGGGGGAGGGAGTTACCACAGGAGGAAGGGGGATGGGGGAGGGAGATCCCACAGGAGGAAGGGGGACGGGGGAGGGAGATCCCACAGGAGGAAGGGGGACGGGGGAGGGAGATCCCACAGGAGGAAGGGGGACGGGGGAGGGAGATCCCACAGGAGGAAGGGGGACGGGGGAGGGAGATCCCACAGGAGGAAGGGGGACGGGGGAGGGAGATCCCACAGGAGGAAGGGGGATGGGGGAGGGAGATACCACGGGAGGAAGGAGGACGGGGAAGAGAGATCCCTTAGGAGAAAGCGGGATGGGGCAGAGAGATCCCACAGGAGGAAGGGGGACGGGGGAGGGAGATCCCACAGGGGGAAGGGGGATGGGGGAGGGAGATCCCACAGGAGGAAGGGGGACGGGGAAGAGAGATCCCTTAGGAGAAAGCGGGATGGGGCAGAGAAATCCCACAGGAGGAAGGGGGACGGGGGAGGGAGATCCCACAGGGGGAAGGGGGACGGGGGAGGGGAGATACCACAGGAGGAAGGGGGACGGGGGAGGGAGATCCCACAGGAGGAAGGGGGACGGGGGAGGGAGATCCCACAGGATGAAGGGGGACGGGGGAGAGAGATCCCACAGGAGGAAGGGGGACGGGGGAGGGGAGATACCACAGGAGGAAGGGGGACGGGGGAGGGAGATCCCACAGGAGGAAGGGGGAGGGGGGAGGAAGATCCCACAGGAGGAAGGGGGATGGGGGAGGGGGATCCCACAGGAGGAAGGGGGACGGGGGAGGGAGATCCCACAGGAGGGAGGTGGACGGGGGAGGGAGATACCACAGGAGGAAGGGGGATGGGGGAGGGAGATACCACAGGAGGAAGGGGGATGTGGGAGGGAGATCCCACAGGAGGGAGGTGGACGGGGGAGGGAGATACCACAGGAGGAAGGGGGATGGGGGAGGGAGATACCACAGGAGGAAGGGGGATGTGGGAGGGAGATCCCACAGGGGGAAGAGGGACGGGGGTGGGAGATCCCACAGGAGGAAGAGGGACGGGGGAGAGAGATCCCACAGGAGGAAGGTGGACGGGGGAGGGAGATACCACAGGAGGAAGGGGGACGGGGTATGGAGATCCAACAGGAGGAAGGGGGACGGGGGAGGGAGATCCCACAGGAGGAAGGGGGACACGGGAGTCAGATCCCACAGGGGGAAGGAGGACGGTAGAGAGGGATACCACAGGGGGGAAGGTGGACGGGGGACGGTGAGCCCGCAGGTGGGAAGGGGGAGAGAGATCCCACAGGAGGAAGGGGGACTGGGGAGAGGGATCCCACAGGGTGGAAGGGGGACGGGGAGAGGGATCCCAAAGGAAAAAGGGGCACGGGGGAGGAAGTTGCCAGAAGAGGAAGGGGGACGGTGCAGAGAGATCCCACAGGAGGAAGGGGGACTGGGGAGCAGGATCCCACAGGGGGAAGGGGGATGGTGGAGAGGGATTCCACAGGGGTGAAGGGGGTCACAGGAGGGAGGTCCCTCAGGGTGGAATGGGGAGGTCGGGGGTAGAACCCAGAGGGGGGAAGTGGGACGGGGGAGCAAGGTCCCACAGGGGGAAGGGGGCAGTACAGATGGATTCCACAGGGGTGATTGGGGACGGGGATCACAAAATGGGAAAGGGGAAATGGGGAAGGATATCCCACGGGGGGGAAGGTGGACGGGGGAGGGGAATCCCACAGTGGTGAAGGGATAGGCGGGAGGGAGAACCCACAGGGGGGAAGGGGGACGGGTAAGAGAGATCCCACAGGGGGAAGGGGGACGGGTAAGAGAGATCCCACACGAGGAAGGGGGACGGGGGTGAGAGATCCCACAAGAGGAAGGGGGACGGGGGAGAGGGATCCCACACGAGGAAGGGGGACGGGTGAGGGAGATCCCACAGGAGGAAGTGGAATGGGGGAGGGAGATCCCACAGGAGGAAGGGGGACGGGGGAGGGAGATCCCACAGGAGGAAGGGGGACGGGGGAGGGAGATCCCACAGGAGGAAGGGGGACGTGGGACGGAGATCCCACAGGAGGAAGAGGGACGGGGCAGGGAGATCCCACAGGAGGAAGGGGGACGAGGGAGAGAGATCCCACAGGAGGAAGGGGGACGGGGGAGGGAGATCCCACAGGAGGAAGGGGGACGGGGGAGGGAGATCCCGCAGGAGGAAGTGGGACGGGGGAGGGAGATACCACAGGAGGAAGGGGGATGGGCGAGGGAGATCCCACAGGAGGAAGGGGGACGAGGGAGAGAGATCCCACAGGAGGAAGGGGGACGGGGGAGGGAGATCCCACAGGAGGAAGGGGGACGGGGGAGGGAGATCCCGCAGGAGGAAGTGGGACGGGGGAGGGAGATACCACAGGAGGAAGGGGGATGGGCGAGGGAGATCCCACAGGAGGAAGCGGGACGGGGGAGGGAGATACCACAGGAGGAAGGTGGACGGGGGAGTGAGATCGCACAGGATGAAGGGGGACGGGGGAGGGAGATACCACAGGAGGATGGGGGACGGGGGAGGGGAGATCCCACAGGTGGAACGGGGACGGGAGAGATACCACAGGAGGAAGGGGGACGGGGGAGGGGAGATCCCAGAGGAGGAAGCGGGACGGGGGAGGGAGATACCACAGGTGGAAGGGGGACGGGGGAGGGGAGATCCCACAGGTGGAAGGGGGATGGGGGAGGGAGATACCACAGGAGGAAGGGTGAC
>NW_026780206.1:0-49141 GCF_030144855.1 Hypanus sabinus | reverse complement strand
CTGTATCTATGTATGTGTCTGGGAACTCTCCCGTGTCTGTGATCGATATAATTAATCTGGATGACAATGCAGAAGGGTGTGTTGGTACGTTTACAGATGATACAGAGATAGGTGGTGTTGCGGAACGTGCAGAAAACCTGCCAAGCTGCTCCTAGGCGGGGGATTGAACGAGATTTGCAGTGGGTGGGGAACCATAGTGTTAGAACCGATAGTGAGGTGTAGGAGGATTACGGTCATTCGAGAACTGCAGGTACAATGCATGGAGAAAAGCCAGATCAAACATATAAATAGGCTTTGAGGAAAGAGAAGCAGAATAAAGGGTGTAAAGGTAGTAGGATAGAAGGGCTAAAGTGTGTTTACTTCAATGCTAGAAACATCAGGAATAAAGGAGATGAACTGAGACCTTGGATACATACATGGAAGTATGATGTTCTGGCCATTACAGAGACATGGCTGGAACCAGGGAAGGAATAGATTCTCAATATTCCAGGATTTCAGTGTTTTATAAGGGATATAGGCTGAGAGGGGAGGGGAGGAGGGGGTACCAATACTGGTCAGGGATACTATTACAGCTACAGAAAGGACGGATAATGTAGCAGGATCCTCATGGGTGAGTCAGTATGGGTGGAAGTCAGGAACAGGAAGGGAGCTGTTACTCTATTCGGAGTATTCTATAGGAACCCTGGTAGCAGCAGAGATGACACGGAGCAAATGTAGAGGCATATTTTGTAAAGGTGCAAATAAACTGGGTTTTTAGCATGGATGGCTTTAACTTCCCTAATATCGATAGGCACCAGTTTAGGATTTAGATGGGACAACGTTTGTTAAGTGTGTCCAGGACGGATTCCTGTCACAGTATGATGACAGGCTGACTAGGGTGAATGACATAGTAGATCGAGTATTAGTTAACGAACCGGATCAAGTCACAGATATGTCAGTGCGTGAGCATCTGGAGGACAGTGATCACCGCTCCCTGGCCTTTAGTATTATCATGGAAAAGGATAGAATCAGAGAAGACAGGAACATTTTTAATTGGGGAAGGGCAAATTATGAGGATATAAGGCTAGAACTTGCGGGTGTGAATTGGGGTGATGTTTTTGCAGGGAAATGTACTATGGACATGTGCTGGATGTTTAGGGATCTCTTGCAGGATGTTAGGAATACACTTGTCCCGGTGAAGAAGATAAAGACGGGTAGGGAAAGGAACAAGAGAGGTGGAAATGCTAGTCAGGTGGAAGAAGCAGCATACAAGAGGTTTAGGAACCATGGAACAAATAGGGTTATTGAGGAATATTGGATAACAAGAAAGGAGCTTAAGAAGGGGCTGAGAAGAGCAAGAAGGGGGCATGAGAAGGTCTTCGCGAGTAGGGTAAAGGAAAATACAAAGGTATTCTTCAATTATGTGAAGATCAAAAGGATGACGGGAGTGAAGGTAGGACCGATTAAAGATAAAAGTAGGAAGATGTGTCTGGAAGCTGTGGAAGTGAGCGAGGTCATCATTGAATGCTTCTCTTCGATATTCACCAATGAGAGGGATCTTGATAACGGTGAGGACAATATGAGTGCGGTTGATGTTCTGGAGCACGTTAATATTAAGGAAGAGGAGGTGTTGGAGTTGTTAAAATTCATTAGTTCAGATAGGTCCCTGCAGCCTGATGGAATATACCCCAGGATGCTGCACGAGGTGAGGGAAGAGATTACTGAGCCTGTGGGTAGAATCGTTATGCCCTCATTGTCTACGGGAACAGTACCGGAGGATTAGAGGAAGGCGAATGTTGCCCCCTTTTTCAAAAAAGTTAGTAGGGATTGTCCGTGAATTATAGTAAAGTGAACCTTACATCTGTGGGAAAATTGATGGAAACGATTTTTAGAGATAGGATCCATGGACATTTAGAGAATCATGGTCTGATCAGGGACAGTCAGCATAGCTTTGTGAAGGGCAGACCATTGTCCTTCAGGAGGTGACCAGGCTTTTAGGTGATGGTAGTGCAGTAGATGTGGTCCGCATGATTTTTCGTAAGACATTTGATAATTGTCCTCTCGGTAGACTTATCCAGAATGTCTGGTGGTGTTGTGAATAGTGTAGAGGACTGTCGAAGATTGCAGCCGGACATTGATAGGATGCCGAAGTGGGCTGAGAAGTAGCAGATGGAGTTCAACCTGGAGATGTGTGAGGTGGTACACTTTGGAAGGACAAACTCCAAGGCGGATTACGAAGTAAATGGCAGGACAGTTGGTAGTGTGGTGGATCAGTGGGATCTGGGGGTACATGTCCTCAGATCCCTGTAAAGTTGTCTCACAGTTAGATAGGGAGTTCAGAAAACTTATGGGGCGTTAGCTTTCATAAGTCGAGGGACAGAGTTTAAGAGTCGCGGGGTAATAATGCAGCTCTATAAAACTCCGGTTAGGCCACACTTGGAGTACTGTGTCCACTACTCGTCACCTTACTCTGGGAAGGTTGTGGAAGCATTGGAAAGGGTACAGAGGAGATTTGGCAGGATGTTGCCTGGTTTAGAGTATAATGCATTGGGGCTTTCTTTACTGTTGTCCGTCAAGGACTTCTCCTGGACCCTTCCGGCTCTCCTAGTTTCTTTGTCAAGGTCCTTCCTCCTCACCTTATCATCTTCTAGATGCCGATCATTACCTAGTCTTTTCAACATTTCGTAAGCTTTTCATTTCTTCCTGAACAAAACTTCAGCAGCCTTTGTGCACCAGGTTTCCTAACCCCTACGATCCTGCTCCTGCCTCATTGGAACGTACTTTGAGTATCTGCCACATTTCTGCCGTCTATTTCCCTCAGAATATATTTTCCAAATTTATGCATCCAAGTTCCTGCCTTATAACTCCATATATCCCCCTTACTCCAATTAAAGGCTTTCCTAACTTGTTTGTTCTTCTTCCTCTCCAATACAAAAGTAAAGGAGATTGAATTGCGATCACTATCTCGAAAATGCTCTCCCACTGACCTGCATGACATCTCACCATGTTCTTTTCCCAATACCAGATCACGTCTTCTTCTAGGCCTATCTACATATTGTATCAGGAAACCTCCTAACAGACCTAACAACGTCTATCCCATCTAAACCCGTCGTTCTAGGGATATGCCAATCCATATTTGGGAAATTAAAATCTCCTTCCACGACCACTCTCTTATTATTAAATCTTTCTAGATCTATATCCCTATCTGTATCTTGATGTCCGTGTTGCTATTGGCTGGTCCATTAAAAATCATTCAATGGAGTTATTAACCCGTTCCTGCTTCTAACATCAGCCACAGGAACTCAGTGGGCAATCCCGCCATGCCTTCCTCCTTTTCTGCAGCCGTGACACTATCTCTGATTAGAAGAGCCACGTCGCCACCTCAGTTGCCTCCCTCTCTGTTTTCTGAAACATCTAAAGGCCGGCACTGTAAGTAGCCATTCCCGTCCCTGAGCCATCCAAGACTCTGTAATGGCACAAAATCATCGCTCCAAGCTCTGTTCCATGTTCTCAGCTCATCCGGTTTGTTTATGATGTTTCTTGCTTTAAAATAGACACATCTGAAACCATCGGTCTGAGCGCGTCCCTTGTCTATCACCTGTCTGTCCTCCCTCTCGCGCTGTCCCCAAGCGTTCTCTTCCTGTGAGCCAACCTCCTCTTCCCCAGTCTCTTCAGTCCGGTTCCCACCCGCCATCAATTCGTGTTTAAACCCTCCTCAGTAGCCTTAGCAGGCCTCTCCGCCAGAGTATTGTTTACCCTCGGATTCAGGTGCCACCCGTCCTTTTTGTACAGGTCATACCTTCCACAAAAGAGGACCGAATGATCCAGAAATTTGAGTTCCTGGCCCTTGCTCCAATCCCGCTGCTACGCATTTATCCTCCACATCACTCTGTTCCTAAACTCACTTGTTCCGATGCACAGATAGCAATCCCGACATTCTTACCTTTGAGGTCCTGTTTCTTTTCTTCCTTCCTAACTCCCTATATTCAGGACCTCCTCCCTTTTCCTTCCTATGTCGTTGGTACCAATAGGTATCACGACCTCTGGCTGTTCTCCTTCCCACTACAGGATATCATGGACGCGATCAGAAACATCCCGGTCCCAGGCAACAGGGAGGGAAGCAACCACCCGTGTATCTTTCCTGCTTCCTCAGAATCGCCTGTCTGACCCCCTAAATATAGAGTCCCGATTGACTGCTGTCGTCTTGCTTTCTCTACCCTTCTGAGCAACAGGGCTAGACCCTGTGCCAGGAGAGCGTCACTTGTTGCATCGCAAAGGTATGCAGTTACCCACCCCCCAAAAAAAAGTACACAAACAGGAGCACGTTGTTAAAAGGGACAGCCACAGGGGTAATCTCAATTATCTGACTTCTGCGTTTCCCTCTCCTGACTGTTACCCATTTATCTGTCTCCCCAGGACCCGGAGTGACTGCTTGCCTGTAAATCCCGTCTATCATCTCCGCACTCTGCCTGACCAGACGTTTCCCTCTCCTGACTGTTACCCATTTATCTGTCTCCCGAGGACCCGCTGTGACTGCATACCTGTAAATCCCGTCTATCATCTCCTCACTCTCCCTGACCAGACGTTTCCCTCTCCTGACTGTTACCCATTTATCTGTCTCCCGAGGACCCGGAGTGACTGCATGCCTGTAAATCCCGTCTATCATCTCCTCACTCTCCCTGACCAGACGTTTCCCTCTCCTGACTGTTACCCATTTATCTGTCTCCCGAGGACCCGCTGTGACTGCATACCTGTAAATCCCGTCTATCATCTCCTCACTCTCCCTGACCAGACGTTTCCCTCTCCTGACTGTTACCCATTTATCTGTCTCCCGAGGACCCGCTGTGACTGCTTGCCTGCAAATCCCCTCTATCATCTCCGCACTCTCCCTGACCAGACGAAAGTCATCGAGCTGCCTCTCTACTTCCCTAACGCGGTCCCTAAGGAGCTGTAGCTCGACGTAGCTGGCGAGGAAGTGGCTGTACGGGAGGCTGGGATTCTCCCGGACATCCCACATCTGACTCCCAGCAGTGAACACCGGCCTCACAGACAGACTTCCTGTTCTGTTCCTCACAGGCAGCTCACCTCGCCTCGACCCGTTATCGCCGAAGCCCGAATGTACTAAAGCTCGACCACTCTGTCTCAGGTCACTCCTTTGATAACCGCTCCTCCGATGAACGCTCCACTTGCCAGTATCTCCCTTTTATGCCTGAACATGCCCTGCTATCCAACTGACGATTAGTCTTCCTGTTGTAGCCACTGACAGGCACGGACAATGGACTAACGCTCTCTAGGCCACCTTTTGAAATAACCGTCGGAGACCTAAGAGAAATCCCACTTCGTAAACATCTGTTTACGCCGCCGATCGGCAACGTACATTCTCTACCGGCTTCTCCTTTTATTTTTTCTCTCTCTCTCATCTCTCAGACGTTCTGAACTCCACCTACTCAGTGATTAAACTTCCCAATGACGAACATCTCACGGAAGAGTATGAAGATGCTCCCATTGCTTCGGGACCCGCGGAAATGTCAGTGGTTGCACAGACAGGTCAGAGTTCACAATAATGACTTCATTCTGAAGGGGTCACTTGTGTTAAGCGCAAGTGTTCAAGTTCTAATGTTTCTGCTTCGACCGCTTCCTTTGGCAGCTCGTTCCACAGACGGATCAGTGTCGGGGTAAACAAGATGTTGTATTCTTGTCCCCTGTTGCATCATCTACTGCTATTTCATTATCCCTGTGCGTTTTGGTCCTCGATTATCCAAGCCTACAGAAAAATTACGATGTCCTAACCCCTTCTCCCTCCCTCCATCTCAATCCCTATTCTTCGGAGTCTCCTCCCTCTCAGTCCCTACTCTTCTCTCTGTCCTCCCTCTCAGTCTATATCTCTCTCTCCTCCCTCTCAGGCCCTACTCCTCTTTCTCAGTCTGTCCCTACAACTCTTTCTCTCCTTCCTCTGTTCCTACCTCTATCTCTCTCTCCGCCCTCCCGGTCACTACCCCCTCTCCCCAGTCCTTCTCGGTCACTACCACTCTCTCTCCTTTCCTTCCCGTTCTATACTCCCCTCCCTTTCACCTCCCCGTCGTTCTCAAATCCTCACTGCCCCCTTCCTCTCGGTCCCTACCCATCTCACTCCCCTCACTCTTGCTCTTACACTCTGTCTCAGCTCCGCTCGGTCCGTACTCTGCTCTCCCTCCTCCCCTTGGGTCCCTGCTCTCTCTCCCCTCTCTCTTCTCCCTAAACTGTCTCTCACCTCTTGGTCCCGACCCCTCTCACTTCTCTCGCTTGGTCCCTACTTCTTCTCTCTCTCCCTATCAGTCCCTAATTTTGTCTCCCTCCTCCCTCTCAGTCCCTGCCCTTTCTCTCTCCTCCGTCTTTGACCCTACACTCTCTTTCTCTCCCTCTCAGTCCCTACGCTTCTCTCTCTCCTCCCTCTCAGTACCTAGACCGTCTCTCTCCCCTCTCAGTCCCTAACTAATTTCTCCTCCCTCTCTGTCACTACAGTTTCTCTCACCTCCCCTCGGTCCCTACTCTGCTCTCCCTCTCAGTCCCTATCCCTCTCTTTCTCTTCAATTCCAACGTGACCTCCCTACTCCTGTACTCATTGCCCTGACTGATGAGGCGCGGCGCGACAGATGCTTTCTTCACCGCCTTGTCTACTCTGACTCCAGCTTCAGATAACCGTGCACCCTATACCTCTGGTCCCTCTGTTCTACAATACTCTCCACATTCCTGTCTACCTGCGACTCCACTTTCAGGGAACGGTGTCCCTCTCGCCGTGCGTTCTATAAACTTTCCCAGGTTTCCTCCCGTTGAATGTACAAGTCCTACGCTGTTGTTTGTCCTCCTGAAGTACGATAGCTCAAACTAAATTGCATCTGCTTCTGCTCGGCCGACTTCCCCGGCGAATCGAGATCCCACTGTCAGAGAAATCTGTCTTCACTCTTTTAACGCCATCAACGTTAATGTCGTCTGCAAGCTCACCTACTGCGTATTTTGTAATCTGCTATAAATGGTCGATATAATTGACAGAGATCGATCGTCCCACCACCGACCACCCGCGAAAAGCGCTAGTGACGGGCCTCCGGTCTGAGAAATGGACTGCAACACTAAACCGTGTCTCCTGTCTCCGAGCCAATTGTATACTGGATCAGCAATCCCTCCCCGCGTCGCACACCATGTCCCATGGTATACCATCTGGGGCCTTGTTAAAATCTGTGTACATTACATTCAGCACCTCGACCTGATCAGTCCTCCTCAATCAAATCGGTCAGAGAGATCTCCTTGGGCTCCACAACATCTTCAGGCCAGTCTTCCATCTGAGGCCGTCAATAGCCTTGTTCAAGCCTCTGTATGGTATATCTACTACCAATTCCTGGTTTGTTCTCCCCAGTTAAAATCTACTAGGATTTCACGCCACCTGTCATCTCTTTCCCCCTTCTCTCGTCTGTTTTCCCTATCTTTCTCTCTCCCACCCAGTCTCACTGCTCCATTCCTTCTCGGTCTCTCTCTACCTTCCTATCTCCTAACTTCCAGAGTGATCTACCATCTGGGAACTTGATACGGGACGTGTCAAGCGTCCGTTATGCCTCTTCACAATGTCTACTACTCTGTTCTCATGAAACGCCCTGGTTCCTTACTAAAAAATATGATCCTTGCTCCGCCCATGACCGTAAGAACCTGCAGAGCCATATGGAAAGAGTTGAGTCCAGATAGGAAACCCGCTTCCCCGCCATGAACGCTTTCTACACATACTGCTGTTCCGATAAAGCACCCAGCATCATCAAAGGTCCAAGGACATTCTGAGGGAAAATGCGGAGGCATGGATCAGGAGGCTCAAGGACAGCTTCTACACTACAGTAATCAGACTATTGAAGGGACCCCAAATACGATAAGATGTACTCTTGAAATCAAATCTTCCTCTTCAAGGCTTTTCAACCTTAAAGTCTGCCTGCACTGCACTTTCTCTGTAATTGTGATACTTTATTCTGTAATTAAGTAACCTTGTTCTACTCCAATAAAGTGACCTGTATCTATGGATATGTGTGAGATCTCTCCTGTCTGTAAATGTATAGACGGGGTCTGATAGCCAACAGTCAGCATGGATTTGTGCGTGTAAGATCATGTTCGACAAATCTAATTGAATTTTTTGGAAAGGTGACTAGGCAAGTTGACGATGGGAAAGCAGTGGAAGTTGCCTACATGAAATTCAGTAAAGAATTGTCGAGGTTTCACCTGGAAGGTAGGTTAGGAAAGTTCAATCGTTAGGTATTAATATTGAAGTAGTAAAATGCATCCAACAATGGCTGGATGGGAGATGCCAGTGAGTAGTAGTGTATAACTTTTTGTCAGTTTGGAGACCGGTGTCTAGTGGTGTGCCTCAGGGATCTGTACTGGGTCCAATGTTGTTTGTCATGTATATTAATGATCTTCATGATGGTGTGGTAACTTGGATTAGTAAGTATGCAAACCAGACTAAGATAGGTGGCGTTGTGAATAATGAAGTAGATTTTCAAAGCTTGCAGAGAGATTTTGGCCAAGTAGAAATGTAGGCTGAAAGATGGCAGATGGAGTTTAATACTGATAGGTTTGAGGTACTACATTTTGGTTTGGACTAATCAAAATAGGACATACATTGTAAACGGTAGGGCATTGAGGAATGCAGTAGAACAGAGTGATCTAGGAATAATGGTGCATAGTTCCCTGAACGTGGAATCTCATGTGGATAGGGTGGTGAAGAAAGCTTTTAGAATGCTGGCCTTTATAACTCAGAGCACTGAGTATAGGAGATGTTAAAATTGTAAAAGGGATTGGTGAGGACAAATTTCGAGTATTGTGCACAGTTCTGATCACCGAACTATAGGAAATATGTCAACAAAATAGAAAGAGTACAGAGGAGAATTACGAGAATGTTACGTGGGTTTCAGCACGTAAGTTACCAAGAATGTTTGAACAAGTTAGGCCTTTATTCTTTGGATCGTAGAAGGTTGAGGGGGGACTTGATAGAGGTATTTAAAATTAAGAGGGTTATAGATAGAGTTGACGTGGATTGGTTTATTTTTTCATTGAGAGCAGGGGAGATTCAAACAAGAGGATGTGAGTTGAGAGTTAAGGGGCAAAAGTTTAGGGGGGTCCTCTTTAAACATAGAGAGGTAGTTGTGTGGAACTTCCAGTAGAAGTGGTGGAAGCAGGTTCGATATTGTCATTTAAAGTAAAATTTGATAGGTATATGGACGAAACGATTGGACGGTTATGTGCTGAGTGCAGCTCTGTGGGACTAGGTCAGAGTAAGCGTTCGGCATGGATGAGAACGGCCGAGATGGCCTGTTTCCTTACCGTAATTGTTATATGGTTATATATAGGACGATTTGTATGAAAATGGAGATGGGTAGTTTCCTATATTTGTTGATGATAAGCTGATGGGTGTTGAGGATCGCTTAGAGGACCTGCATTCAATTCCGTAGAACATCGATCAGTTTCTGATATGGGATGGAGGAATGGCAGATGGTGTTTAATCCGAACAAACGTAAAATGTTGACCTTGGTAGGCGAAATGCTCAGAGATAGCACAAGATCATAAGAGTTACAGAGGGTATCATTCCCAAATGTGAAATGTCTGACACCAGAGGGAATACATCGCGGACAGTATTGCCGGCCGAAGGGCCTGTTCCTCTGCTGTCCTGGCTGGTCGACGATGCAGGATGTTCGAAACACACAAAGCCTTGTTAAATCTCCAGGTTCTCACATGTCTTGTCCACAGACAGTAGTTCCCAGTGCGGATCTGTGGTTAACACCACCAGTCACGGACGTCCGCCGGCCTCTGGGTTCTGTGGACCAGCCAGTGCGGATATTCAATTCCAAATTCACTGTGAATCCCAGTCATCACAATCTTGTGAATGGATCGCCCATCAGAGAGACTTTGTCAAAGGCCTATCTGCAGTCAACACTTTATGTCTCAATTGAGCCGCGTGATCAACCCGAGATTCCTTTCCCTGTCGACAGTTAAGGGTTCTGTCGTTAGCTGTCTTCTGTCCCTTCACATTTATCGCCCCAAAGGAAAATATCTCACACTTACCCACAGGAGAAGCGGCGATGGCGAGTGCTGACGCCTTAACACCAGCGCTTCGGGAAGATGGAGCTCGTCAGCCTGGGAAGGCAGTCCATCTAGAGAGGGAACACTCTGACTTCAAATCTCCGCTGCCTTGCGGCCATACCCACTCATGGGAAAGGCTTCGGGAGTAAACACTGGGGACAAATCCGGAGCTGGAGTCCTTAAGACAGTCCGATGTTGCCTTCAACCTCGATCTGGCAACTCCTGCGACAACACTGGTGCTGAGCTGTATCGGCTCTTGCCCTTCCCTTGTACAACATCGGTGGCGTGAAGAGGGGAGACTTGCTGAGCTAAACTCCGTTTGCCATTTTCCACCCAGATCTACAGATGATCCATACCCCAGTGGTATGTCTTTGGACCGTGGGAGGAAACCAGAGCACCCGGAGGAAATCCACTCGCTCCTGGGGAGAAATTGGAAATTCCTTGCAGGCAGCGACGGAAATTGAACCCATGTCGTTGGTCCTGTAAAGCGCAGCGCTAACAATCACGTGTCCGTTCTGCCTTTCTCCTTACCAGCAGCCACAAATCATAGAAACACAATGGAGTCCACGAAAATCCCCACAACATGTTTATCCCCACCAGACCGTCATTATCTCATGCGTGGAAATGGAACAAAGCGGGCGAACAATAATACAGTTCCGAAAAATAATAAACCCGTGACAATCTGTCATTCCGCTCTTTCGCACCACCCTGTCACGCTCCATTGTCACTTCCCTCTCTCTCTCACACCACTTTTTTCCCATCTCTCCCCCTCTCTACCCCACTCTTCCGCTGTCTCTCTCACACATCCCACTCAACATTCACTCAAAACATTGTTTCCTGTTCTAACGCGGCCATTCCCTCTCTCCTTTCTCTTCTCGTTTTCTTTAGCCCATTCTCACACATTCATCCCCCCCCATCGCTCCCCTCTCACTCTCACCATCTTCTCTTCTGTTTATTTTAATGATCTCTCCACAGGTCCGCATAAACAGGAGCCGAACGAGAACATCGGAAATAGACCGGACCGTAAAATCTGCTTACTCTGCCTAGTTACGTTCGTCTTCTTCGTGACCGTGGTCGGGCTGTCGATCTATGGTGAGTCGAACGGACTCCGGTTGGAGTTAAACCGTAAATTAACAGTGTCGAATGAAACGTGAATATAAAACCTCACAGTGACACGGACTCGCCGCTCAACCTGTCACAAGTACCTCACCATGACTCTGACACGTACCACGCCATGACACCGACACTTACTTCAGCGTGACAGTGACACGACCCTCACGGTGAAGCTGACATTACCCTCACCTTGACAGGGTCACAACTCCAACCGTGACACCGACTCCCACCTCACCGTGACGCCGAAAAATAATAAACTCTGAATCCAGACGGCCAATTCCCCGTGGATCCTGTGTATAATGACTTTCCGTTAAGCCTCCCCACGCCCATGGCTCCAACTAAATTGATCACATTCGGGAGAGGTGACAAAATCTCTGGAATCAGAGAGACGCTTGTCAGCCCTGGGAAATCAAGGGATTTGGACTCAGCGACGAGGGCTCAATGTAACTGAAAATGAGCAAGAGAGGGGGTGATGGACGGAGAGTCCGCGGCAGTTGGATGGACGGGAGACCCAGTGGGGGACACTCCTCTCTCTGAGACTACCACACCCCAAACCATGACACAGATACTCTGCCCTCCATGACACCACCACGCCCCTCACTCTGTCATTCCCCTCACCGCGACACGGAAGTACACTTCATTGTGAATCGGCACGACTCTCGCCGGGGCACGGAAACTCCTATCACATGATTTCGACACGTTCCCCACAGCAAATCTGACATGCTCCTCACGATACTGACGCAGACCCCCACTGTAACATCAAGAAAACCTTCACCGGGACATTGATGTACCCTTCAGAGTGACACACACACGCCTCTCAAGTTAGCGCCAATTCCACCCACTGTGCCACCGGCACATCCATCACTGTGAAGCCTTTCAACGTGTCGCTGACACAACACTCTCTGTGACCCGTTCGGGAGCGTGGCGCTGACTCGCGTGTTGCTGTAAACGCTAAACATCCTTCACCATCTCTCTCAGTATCACAGATTCGTCTGTCAGAGTTCACCTTCGACCGAAACTTCCAGCTCCTTAGGGAAGAGTATCACGAGATGAACAGGACCCAGCGCCAATGTCGTCTGCAAGTCCTTGAGTTAAACTCATCCCTTGAATCCACAATATTCGAGAATTCCCACCTGAATCTCTCCCGGAGATCCTGTCTCAAGAATGTCTTTGCTCTCAAATCTAATCTGTCCGATCTTAAACAAATACATAACGATCTCCGTCACCAGTTCTGTGAATTGTTGACCAGCATAAGAGGTGAGGCATCATCCCCCTCATTCACCCGCTCCTCATCTCAGGGCAGGCATGGAGAGAGGAAGCGTCACTGTGTTCCTGACATCGGGAGTGTGTGAAGAGATGGTATGAAGGGTGATTCACTCTGTGTTTGAGCCGGTGAGTGTGTGATGGGGCAGCGTGGAGGAAGTTTCAATCTATCACTGAATCCGGGAGTGTGTGATGGGAAGTTGTGGAGTTGGATTCACTCTGTGTCTGATAGCGCGATTGTGTGATGGGACAGTGCAGAGAAATTTACTTCATGTTTGACTCCGAAGTGTGTTATGGCACGGTGGAGAGAGAGATCCACACGGTTTCTGGGATTTTAGTGACGGGACGGTGCAGCGGGGGCTTCACTCAGTGTCTGATCAAGACTGTGCGATGGGATCTTCGAGAGAGAGAGAGAGAAAGAGAGAGAGAGCTTAAGACTATGTGTGACTCCGGCAGTGAGTGATGGGAGGTTGCAGAGGGGGAAACACTCTGAGTTTGATATAATTATACTTTAGAGTGTGATAGGTTCGTGGTGAAACAGCTTCAGTCTGATTCCGGGAATGTGTGATGGGTCGGGGTGGCTGGAGCTTCACTCCGTATCTGACTCCGGGAGTGCGTGATGAGACGTCAGAAGGGAAATTACACAGTGTTAAACTCGGGAATTTGTGTGGGACCGTGTGGAGGCAGCTTCCCTCTGTGTCTGAAATTTTGCTCTGTGGTGTGTTGAGAAGCTGTAGAGGGAGAATCACTGTCCCTCTGAGACAGCGGGAGAGTTTATAATGCGAGCTGATTGAGAGAAGAACGGTAATTTCTTTGGCAGTTTGGATGGGGTACGTCTGCGCAAACGCGTGAAGATCGGCCTGTGAGACAGCGGGAGAGTATAAAAAGAGAACAGATTAACGAAGCGGGCGACAGAGTAGTGGGAGAGAGAGTAGGAAGACTGTGGCTGTAGAGGCTTCGGCGAGCAGAGACTAGCTTGCTCCCAGTGAGGTAAGGCCGGGTAAGCTCCTTTGATTCATTTAATTACCTTACAAGTAGGTAATGGCGGCAGCAGTTAGGACAGTCGAGTGCTCTGTTTGCGGGATATGGGAGGTCAGGGCGAACACAATAGTCCCTGATGACTACACCTGCAAAAGGTGCATCCAGCTGCAGCTCCTGACAAACTGTGTTAGGGAACTGGAGCTGGAGCTCCATCAACTTCGGATCATTCCTGAGACAGAGGCAGAAATAGACAGGAATTGCAGTGAGATAGACACTCCTAAGATTCAGGAGAGAGTTAGCTAGGTGACTGCCAGGAGAGGGAAGGGGAATAGATAGGAAGAGCAGAGCATCCCTGTGGCCAGTTCCATCAACTATAATTATACAGTTTTGGATCATGTTGGTGGGTTTTACATCCCAGGAATAAGTTGCAGTGGTCACGTCTCTGGCAACGAGACTGGACCCTGAGATCAGAAGGGAGGCAGGGAATTGCTGAGAACAGTTATGATAGGAAATTCAATAATGGGGGGGGGGGTGCAGTAAGAGGCTCTGTGGGACAGATTAAAAATCTCAAATGAACTGTTTCCTCCCTGGTGGGAGGATCGGCGATATCTCGGATCAAGTTCTCAATTTTCTCCAGAGGGAAGGTGAGCAGCCGGATGTCGCCGTCCATGTAGGGACCAATGGCGTGGATAGGAAGAAGGAGGAGGTCCCCCAAAGAGAGATTATGGAGTTAGGTGCAAAGTTGAAGGACAGGACAGGCAGGGTTGGAATCCCAGGATTGCTACCTGTGCCACGTGCTAGTCAGACTAGAAATAGGAAGATAGTGCAGCTAAATACCTGGCTAAGGAGTTGGTGCAGGATGGAGAGCTTCATGTTTCTGGATAACGGGCCTTCTTCCAAGGAAGTTGGTTCCTATTCCGACGGGACAAGTTGCACCTGAGCTGGAAGGGGACTAGTATCCCTGCGGGAAGGTTTGTTAGTTCAGCTGAGGGTGTTTAAACTAGAGGGTTGTAGGGGGAGAGGAACCAATGTGTTAGAGCAGTTAGCGAGGTGGAGGAGGATAAAGGTCATGCGAGAACTGCATGATTAGTGCACGGAGCAAAGACAGATCTAATATACAAAGAGGCTTTGAGTAAAGAGAAGCAGAATAATGGGTGTAAAGCTAGTTAGGTAGAAGGGCTAAAATTTGTGTACTTCAACACAAGAAACATCAGGAACAAAGGTGATGAACTGAGAGCTTGGATACATAACAACACACACAAAATGCTGGTGGAACACAACAGGCCAGGCAGCATCTATAAGGAGACGCACTGTCGACGTTTAGGGTCGAGACCCTTCGTCTACTCAGAGGATTAGGTTCTAAACGGCAATTAAGAATATGGGATAAGGTTAAGAAAAACTCTCTCGAAAAATTCTCCAGACTAGGACAGGTCCAGTACATACGGATAAGAGAAGCCTCGCCACCTTTACGCTTATCACAAACAGGACTAACGTTAGGGTAAAATCGGAACAATTTAGATTTGACAAGTGAGCCCTATGTACAATCTTAAACTGTAAAAGACACTGGAGAGCACAAAGAGAAGTTGAATTAATTGACTTGTGAATTGAGTCCCAAACTGCATCAGTTAAAAAAAAACATTTAAGTCATGCTCCCAATCCATTCTAATTTTACCCAAAGGGGCACACCGTAGGGACCCTAATTTATCACGAATTAAATGATTAGGCTTTTACCCAGTGGATTAATAGGAAGAGAAAGGTCCACAACGTTTTCCTCAGGCATCGCAGGAAAATTGGATAACAAGTGATTAATGAAATGTCAAATTTGAAGGTATCTGAAGAAGTGGACTTTAGGTAGATTGAACATTGTAGAAAGTTGTTGGAAAGTTTCAAAACGGTTATCAATGAAAAGATCGTTAAAATGCCTAATGCCAATTCTACATAAATCATGAAATGTTAAATCTTGCATAGAAGGAAAGAAAAGATGATTATGCAAGATAGGACTAGAATGGGAGAGAGCATGAAGACCATTAAATTTTCTAAACTAGGCCCATATTCTCAGGGTATGTCTAATAAGAGGATTAACAATTAGTCTAGGCAAACGACTAGGGATTGCAGATCCAAGAAGTCCAGAAATAGAGAGATCCGCAGTGGAGTTCAAATCCATTGCCACACATTTTGGACTATCAGACTGGCTATGAAAAAAGGACCAGAAAGTAAGAGAGCCAAAATTAGCTGCCCAGTAGAATAAACAGAGGTTAGATAAAGCCATGCCACCTTCCTTTTTTTAGATTTTTGAGGGTAAGTTTTATTAAGCCTTGAACGTTTACCCTTCAATAAATAGGACCAAATAATAGAATCTAAGGAGTCAAAAAAAGTTTTAGAAAAAAACAATCATTGGAATAGATTGAAATAAGCATAAACAATTAGAAAGGGTATACATTTAAATAACATTAACAATACCAACCAGAGACATAGATAATGGTAACTATTGAGACAAACTCTGTTTTGTAGAGTTTAAGAGATTAGCAACATTTTCACGAAAAATAAATTAAATTGATTATTCACTACTGTAAAAGGGAGGTCACGGAATATTAATGTCTATGGTTTTTTATTATTTGGAAAGACTTCACTCTTGTGTAGACTGCGTTTATAGTAAGAAAGCTGGCTTAATAGATCAAGAAGTAAAAGGTTTCGGGGTAAGGCAGTGCACGGATTTCACACAAGTGAAATTCAAGAGACTACTAGATAAGGAGATGGAGGAATTTAAGGTGGGGCGATAGATGGGAGGCAAGGTTTAATGGTCGGGACAACATTATGGTCCGATGCGCGTGTTCTGTGCTGTACTATTCTGTGTTCTACGCCTATGTCCATTTGTCACGTGTGCTGAGGAAGTTTCTTTCCGTGTCTCAACGCTGGAGTGTGTGATGGAGCCGTGGAGAGAGGTATTCACATGGTGTCTGACCAAGGCAGTGTCTGGTGGGATGGTGTGGATGGAGCTTCACTCTGTGGCTGTCCACAAGACCGTATGATGTGACAGTGATCAGCGTGCAGGCTGAACTCGTGACGGGACGTAGGGAGAGAGATATTCACTCTCTGTCTGACCTTGGCTGGATATGATGTAAAAGCATAAGGGAGTTTCACTTTATGTTTGTCCATTGGATTCTGTAATGGGACACTGCTGAAGGAGATTCCCTCAGTGTCCGGCTAAGAGTTGGATGGTTGGAAGATGCAGAGGGGGCTAAATCCTGTGTCTGACCCCGGAGTGTGTGACGGGACCTGTGGATTGAAATTCTATTTGTCTCTGTCCTTCGGGAAATCTGTCTAGTATGGGCAGAAGGAGCTTTATAACTGACACTTGAGGCTTTTGATGGGAAGGTGTTGAGGGAGTTAAATCTCGTGATGGGTCCGGAGAGTGTGTAATGGGTGTCGTGGCGGAGATTCAAATTATGTCTGTCACCAGTAGAGTGTGATAGAGCGGTGAGAACGTATATTGATTTTTACTACGGGAATGAGTGATAGGAGGGTGTGTAGGGTGTTTGTACAGACCCCGGAAATGTATAATGGGGCAGTTTGGAGCGAGCCTCAGTTTGTATCTGACGCGGGAGTGTGTGATGAGACGGTGTGGAAAGAGCTTCACTCTATGTCTGACATGTGGAGTTTGTGCTGGGACGGTGTTTAGACCCCGGGAGTGTGTGATGGGACGGTGAGGACGGAGATTCACACTGTGTCTGACCCCGAGAGTGTGTGATGTGACGGTGCGGAGGGAGATTCACTCTGTGTCTGTCCCCGGGAGTGTGTGATGGGACGGTGTGGAGGGAGATTCACTCTGTGTCTGTCCCAGGAACTGTGTCTTGGAAGAGTGCGGAGGGTACATCGCTCTGTGTCTTATACTAGTAGTGTTAAGCTCACAATGTGTTAAACCCCTGGGAGTGTGATGGGAGTGTATTGAAGCCAGCGTCACGCTGAGTCTGACCTCTGCAGACTCTGAAAGGTTATAACCATATAAACATATAACAGTTACAACACCGAAACAGGCCGTCTCGGCCCTTCTAGTCCGTGCCGAACGCTTACTCTCACCGAAACCCACCAACCTGCACCCAGCACATAACTGTCCATTCATTTCTGGTCCACATGCCTATCCATTTTTACTTTAATTGAAAGTAAAATGATGTTGTGGAAGATACTTCATTCTGTGAATGCTTCAGAGGCATTATCACTCTTTTTCTGAAACCTGGAGTGTGTGATCGGACGCTGTGAAAGTGCTCCAATCTGTGTCTGAGAACGTGTTGTGTGTTGGCATCTTCTGGAAGAAACATCACTCCGGGCCCGAGAGTGGAAGTGTGAGATGGGGCAGAGTGGAGGGAGCATCACTATGCATCTGACCCATAGATTTTGTGATGGGCTGTTGTGAAAACATCTTTACTCTATATCTAACGCAACAAGTATGTACTGGGACTGTGTTATGAGATCTTCACTCTATGTCTGATCCCTGGATTGCGTTTGGGAGAGTGTTTTGGGAACTTCTCTGCATGGATTGCTACCTGTGTCGCGTGCCCGTGAGAATAAGTGTAGGATGCTCTGCAAGATGAACACGTGGCTGAGGAATTGGTGTAGGGAGCAAAATTTCAGATTTTTGCATCATTGGGACCTCTTCTGGTGCAGGTGGCACGTACAAGAGGGAGGTATTAAAACTAAAGTACAGGAGTGTCCAATAACCTTGCCAGCTATTGGAGGTGGGGGGCGGGTAAACTAGATTTGCAGGAGGATGGGAACCGGAATGGGAGAGCAGATAGTGGAGGGGTGGGGGGGCGGTGTAAATACATGGTGTTAAAAGTTCACGCAAAGTCAGAAATACACGTGTTGTGTGTGGAGGCAATGAGCTTCGGATGTGGGTCTATTTCAATGCGAGGAGGATTGTGGGGAAGGGTGACGAGTTGAGGGCGTGGATTGACACACGCAATTATGACATTGTGGACATTAGTGAAACTTGGCAACAGGAGTGGCTAAGCTTCGGATGTGGGTCTATTTCAATGCGAGGAGGATTGTGGGGATGGCTGACGAGTTGAGGGCGTGGATTGACACACGCAATTATGACATTGTGGACATTAGTGAAACTTGGCAACAGGAGTGGCAGGACAGGCAGCTTCATATTCCAGAGTTCCGATGTTTCAGACTTGATAGACGCAGAAGGATGAAGGGTGGGATGATGGCATTGCTGGAGAGGGAAAATGTTACAGCAGTGCTCGGGCAGGACACGAGAGGGCTTGTCTACCGAGGCCATATGTCGGAGCAGAGCTGAGAAACAGGAAAGGTATGACCACATTAATGGCGTTGTATTATAGACCACCCAGTAGTCAGTGAGAACTGGTGGAGCTAATCTGCAGAGCGATAGCAGACAATTGCAGGAAACATAAAGTTTTGATAGCAGGGGATTTTAATTTCCCACATATTGATTGGCACTCCCATTCTGTTAAAGGTTTAGAGGTGTTAGCGTTTATAAAATGTGTTCAGGAAAGTTTTCTAAATTCATATGTAAAGGTAATGACGAGAGAGGAAGCAACATCAGTTCTCCCATTTGGAAACAAGTTAAGACAAGTGACGGAAGTGTGTGTAGGGAAGCACTTTGTGTACAGTGATGATAACGCCATTAGTTTCAACTTGATCATAGAAAAATATAGATCTCGTACTCGGGTTGAGGTACTAAACTGGGTAAAGGCCAAATTTGAAGAAATGAAAAAGGATCTGAAAAGCGTATATTGGGTCAGGTTGTTCTCTGGCAGGGATGTGGATAGCAAGTGGGAGTCCTACAGAGCAGAAATTTTGAGAGAGCAGTGTCTGTATGCTCTTGTCAGGGTTAAAGGAAAAATGAATAGGAATACGAAAATTTGGTTTTCAAGGGATATTGGAAATCTGATAAAGAAGAAGAGAGCCATATATGACAAGTCTAGAAAACGGAGCAAATAAGGCGCTTGAGGAATATAAAATGTGCAAGAACATACTTAAGAAATAAATCAGGCGTGCTACAGGAAGCCATGAGGTTGCTTTGGCAGTCAAGTTGAACGATATTACTTTTAACTACTTGGGTTAAAAGAGGCACGACTGCGCAGGCGCGTGAACTCGGCGCGGATTAGATGAAATATCTACAAGAAAAAATGAATGTTGAAAGGGTTGGACAGAGTAGATGCGGAAAGGCTGCTTCCCTTGGTGGTTGAGGCCAAGACAAGAGGCCACCGTCTTAGAAATAGAGTGCACCCATTTAAAACAGAGTTGAGGAGAATTTCTTTTAGCCAGAGGGTCATGGATTTGTGGAATTCGTTGCCACATACAGCTGTGGATGCCCGATCATTTAAGGTGTTTGACGATGAGATTGACAGGTATCTAATTAGTCCGTTTATCAAGTGATATAGGGAAGAAGCCCGAAAATTTAACTAGACGAGAGAATGGTTTAGTTCATGGTGGAGTGATAGAGCAGACTCAATGGGCCGAACGGCCTACTTCTGCTCCTTTGTCCTTGGATATTGTGATTCCATCATGTAAATCATTGCTATACAACATAAACATAAGCGGTGACAACACCAACTCCTGCGGAACACAACCAGTCACTGGCAGCCGACCAGAAAAGGATCCTGTTATTCCCACTCACACCCCTCAACGTGACACCGTCACACCGCTCACTGCGGCACCAACACACGATTCACCGTGACGCCGGCACCCCGCTCACCATCTCCCTCAGCGTTACAGATCCGTCAGTGTCAGATCGCATCCAATACCGGAGCCTTTTGAAAAAATATCAGGACATGAACAGGACCCAGCATCAACTGCAACTCCACGAGCTGAACTCAACCCTTAAAACCAGGAAATCCGAGATTCCCGACTGGATCCAAGGACCTGTCTCAAGAATGTTTCGGCCCTCAACAACAACGTCTCCATCTTCATAAGCAAGCTTTCCATACTTGAAAACAAATTGCTTGTCCTGGAAAACATCCTCTCCGTCCTGAGCTCTGATCTCTCTGATCAGCATCAAACGCAAACTGATCTCCGAGGCAAATTCAATGACCGCGAAATGAAGTGCGAAAATCTCAGCCAAACCAAGACTGAAATCTGTAAACTGCTGAGCAGCAGAAATGCTGAGGTAATGTCAGAAATTTTCCCGCACCTAATCAGAAGGCAGAGAGGGAGGGGAGTGTGTAGTCTCTGGCTGTTCTCGGGAAAGTGCGCTGAGACGTGCGGCGAGACCGCCACCTGGTGTCTGAACGCTGGCAGTGCGTCAGGGAACCTGCTGTCTCAACCCGGGAGTGCGTTATTGCGGCGCCACAGGGAAGCTTCACTCTGCGTTCACAGGACGAGCAAAGAAGCTCTAATCCCCAAAATGAGTGATGTAACAGTGTTGTGGGAGCTTCGCGCTGTGTCTGACCCCGAGACTGTGTAATGGGACTATGTGGAGCTAGTTACACTCTGTGTCTGACCCCGGCATTTCGTGATGGGACACTGTGGAGGAAGTTTCACTCTGTGTGTCTGACCCCGGGAGTCTGTGATGCGAAGGTGTGGAGGGATCTTCACTCTGTGTCCGACCCCTGGTGTGTGTGATGGGACTCTGTGGCGTGTTCCTCATTCTGCATCTGACACTCAGCGGATGTAATGAGTAATTCACTGTTCTTGTTTCTGATTTCCAGAGCAAACATGTTCCAAGGATTGGATCAGAAATGAAGACCTGTGTTATTTCATTTCCTCCTTTGGAAGTTCTTACCAGGGGGCGAAGCAACTCTGTTCTATCGCTGATTCAAAACTTCTTCAAAGAGATACAGAGGAGAAAGAGGTATGTGTCTGATGGACAGATAATATATCCAGATCAGATTGAATCTTCCTCCACACCGTCCCAACACACACTCCCTGGGTCAGACACCGAGTGAATCTACCTCCACACCGACCTATCTCACACACCCGCGGTCAGACACAGAGTGACGCTCCTTACATTGTGATGGAAATCAATCATTAATGATAGCAAATTAATTTCACAGAATTTTGTTAACAACCGTGTCCGCGGCCAAGACGGTTCATACTGGATTGGAACATGCAAAGAGGGGTGAGATTTGGGGTCAGGCCTGATTTTCGAAAGGGATTGGGTAGTGGGATTAATTCTGGGGATAGACACATGTCTGTGGGGGAGGCGCGGTACGGGGAGCTTTTGGGTGCTGCCTCGATTCAGTGGGGACAGTTGGGCCACTGCGGATATTTTGGGGACAGAAACGGGTCTATGGGAGAGGGTAAGACAGTAGGAGTATTTTGTGTCCTGGTATCCCCGTAGGAAGGGACTGGGCAGTGTGATTGATTTGTTGACCGGCGCAGTCTGTATTAAGAATATGGAAAGGGGAGTGTTTCGGCGACTGTGGTCTGTAGGTCAGTAGGGAGACAATGCGACGGTGGGAGTATTTGGGGAGGGGTACTGTGGACAGGGAATGGTGTACTCCGATTAAGTTGGGACTGACACGGGTCAGTGTGGTGAGATTAGGCAATGCGATTAGTTTGTGGCCGACACGGGCCCTTGGTAGAGAGCGGACAGTTGGTTTAATCTGTGAACTGACATGGACAGTGGGAAGAGAATGGGAAGTGAGAGTGTTTTGGTGATTGACACAGGTCTGTAGGGAGAAGGTTGGACAGTGGGATCATATTGGGGACAGACTGAAGGCTGATGGGTGAGAGTGGGAAGTGCAAGTATTTTCGGTACAGACACCCGGCTTTGGGAGAGTGTCAGTGAGAGTATTTTGGAGAAAGAGAACGGGCTGTGAAGAGATTGGAAAAACAGGTTGAATTTGGGGACTGACAAGGTTCCGTTGGGGGGTGAAGAGGGCTTCGGGAGTATCTTGCGGACTGTCGTTGGGCTGTGGAGATTGGGTATGGCTCTGGGAGTAAGCTGGGGTGTGACAGTTTACTGTGTGGAGAAAGTGTGATCGTGGGGTTATTTTGGCAACTGAAAATGCTCTGAGGGTAGAGCGTTGGGCAAAGGATTATTCGGGGACTGACACAGGGTCACGGAGAATGGGTCAGTGAGACTATTTTAGAAAGTGGAACGTATGTTGGGAGACAGAAGGTCAGTTGGAGTATTTAGGAGACTCAAATCGGTTGGTGAGGAAAGATTGAGTCAGTGGCAGTATTTTGGGGACTGACACCGGTCAGTGAGCGGAGATTGAGTCAGTGGGAGTATTTTGGGGACGGACACCGGTCGGTGAGGAGAGATTGAGTCATTGGGAGTATTGTGGGGACTGACACCGGTCGCTGAGGAGAGATTGAGTCATTGGGAGTATTGTGGGGACTGACACCGGTCGCTGAGGAGAGATTGAGTCATTGGGAGTATTTTGGGAACTGATATCTGTCGGTGAGGAGAGATTGAGTCAGTGGGAGTATTTTGGGACTGAGACAGGACACAGTCTGCTGGAGTTGTGTTTTCCCTTTTGAAAATGTTCATCCCTCCTTCACAGGGAAGTGGCGTCTAACGTCGTGTACAAGGTGAACGCTGGGAAGCTCGAATGCGGTGAATGTAAATCTCGTTGGCCTTGGGATTGTAAAAGTGATCAGCACCGTTTCATCTGTGAGAAGTCTGCACCTTTGTTCCGGGATATTCCTGAAAAGATCCGGGATCTTTGTCAAAAGCCCGTGGAGCCGACATAAATGAAGTGACATTATTCTCTAACCACAATTCCAGCTCACTCTCCGACTGTGACAAGCGAATCGGTTCTGCCCCTTGCCCCTACCCTAGATTCCTTTCTCTACCTATGGCATTCTTTTTCACCATCTCGCTCTCTCTTTACACTCCTACCTCTAATGTCTCTCTCTCCCTCTTTTCTTCCCATCCATCTCCCCATATTTCATCCCCATTTTCCTTCCCGTCACTTTCCTGCCTCCCGCTCCCAGCATCAAAGGACTGTATCGCATATCCGTAACTTATCCGCCCTGAGCTTTGTATCTTTGTATGATCAATACGTGACAAGTATGTAAAATTAATGTAAGGTGCAAATAGATAAAACAAAAATCCCGCAAATATGTCGAGGCATTCATTCAGAAGTGTGATGCGTAGGTGAAGAATGTGTTCCAGGATCTTTGAGCTTTCAGTCTTCTGTGTCTCTTTCCCGATGGTAGTACTGAGCAGGGAGCTGGTCCCCGGGGTGAGGGGCCTCACTGATGGATGCCGCCTTGTCGAGGGATCGCATCTTGACGATGTCCTCGAGGCTGGGGAGGGTTGTGCCCGTGATGGAGCTGTTTGATTCTACACCACTCGCACGCCTCTGGTGACCTTGTGCGTTGTAGCCTCCACACCAGGCGGCGATGCAACAAGTCGGAATGCTCCCAGCGATCACTTTCTCGTCTTCAATGGAAGAGCAAATCCTCTCCAATTTCAAAAGCCGTAATTCCTTCTGGAACGGGAGATCTATGGTGGTGATGGGAATTGTAGAGTAGGGTCTGGAATACACTGAAACGTAGACTCGAAATAAACAGGACGACAGTAAAGACATCTAAAGTTTATATCACAATGGATAGTTCTCGAAATGGATTTCCTACGGTTGAGCACTGAGTGCTCAGCTCGGTGGCGTCAACGACGGTCTTTCCATGAAGCTATGTGGACGAGCAATAATGAGTCTTAAAGGGAAAGTGTCAGCTCTCCACACTTTTGGAAGCCTGGCGCTGTTCAGTCGGGACATGACACATTCTCCGTGTTTGCTTGAATATGTTGCATGAATGTGTTCTACATTCTTCCTATAAAGAGGCGACCAGAACGAAAGACAATACTCCAAGTGTGTCTAACGTCATGGCTCTTGTCCCCTGTCTTGTCCCCTGACTTGTGAAGGCCCACAAAAGTCAGACCATGATAAATAGGAGCAGAAACAGGCCATCGTGTCTGCTGCGTCAATTCATCATGTCTGATCCAGGTCCGCCCCCCCCCCACCCCCAATCTCCTGCCTTTTCACCGTATTCCTTCCTGCCCTGAGTAATCAAGAATCTATCAACCTCCGACTTCAATACACACACCGTCGGATTCCACAGCCGCCTGCGTAACCCATTCCACAGATTTACCATACTCTGGCTGAACACATTCCTCCCAGCATCAGTTCTAAAAGGATGTATCTTCATTGCGATGTGGGTCCACCGGTCTCGCCATGCGGAACCTTCTCTCCACATCAACTTTATCGAAGCCTTTGAACATTCGATCGATTTCAACAACAACCCTCTTCCCAGAGCCCCCTCATTCTTCAAACGCTTCAGATCTGATAAGCGTTTCGATCCCGGAATCATTCCCGTGACCTTCCTTTCAACCCTTCTCAATGCCAACCTCATCTGGCCGGTAGAGATAACGGACCCGGAACCGCTCACAGTATTTCCAAGTGAGGCCTCACCAGTGCTTTCCAAGACGCAATGTTGACGAGCGATAATTGTCAGTCTGACCCTTATAGGGAAAGTGTCAGCTCTCCACACTCCGGGAAATGGGCGTGCCGGCTTCTGGAAGCCTGGCGCTGTTCAGTCGGGATCATGACACCTTCGTGTTTGCATGAATGTGTTGGTCCCACCAGGACAGATCCACTGAGATGCTGACACCCGGCAACTCAGGAACCTAAAATCAGACCATGAGATAGAGGAGCAGAATTAGGCCATCGAGTCTGCTGCGCCATTTCATCATGTCTGACCCAGGTCCCCCTCGGCCCCAGTCTCCTGCATTTCCACCGTATTTCTTCATGGTCTGAGTAATCAACAATCTGTCAATCTCTGACTTCAATATATCTAAAGTCAGACTCCACAGCCGGTTGTGCTACCCATTCCACAGACTTACTACACTGTGTGGAAATACATTCCTCCTGTGATGGGATCTTATGTTTCATTCGCTATGGACTGTGCCTTTAAGGAGAGAGAAAGAGAGAGAGAGAGAGAGAGAGAGAGAGAGAGAGAGAGAGAGAGAGAGAGAGAGAGAGAGAGAGAGAGAGAGAGAGAGTGAAAGAGAGAGAGAGAGTGAAAGAGAGAGAGAGAGAGAGAGAGAGAGAGCGAAAGAGAGAGAGAGAGAGAGAGAGAGAGAGAGAGAGAGAGAGAGAGAGAGAGAGAGAGAGAGAGAGAGAGAGAGAGAGAGAGACAAACAGAAGAGACTCACAGAGGCCGGTGACGAAGGAGTCACTGGATGAACTCTTCGCGTGCACACGAGGGTGGGTTGAGGATCGATCAAGTGAGATTGATCAGAGGCCGTCACAGTGAGTGCAAGGGTGACCCTGTGCAAACTACCGTTGTGTTTAACCCTGGCCTGGGTTAGTAGATATACCAGTGAAGTCGGTACCCTTAGGGGAGTCACATTTGACTAACTTGAAGAATTCAGAGGAGAACGGCAAGACCGACGACCCCTGTTTATTCAGATTACAAATACCTCTCTCTCACCTCAGTTCTGTGGATTCAACTGAACTTTCTTACCGACCATCGTCAGACTGTAACTCTTGCCAGCCGAACTTGAATGAGTTTCGGAACTTTATTTTATTCGCCTCTATCAGCATAACTCTGCTAACTTTCGATTTCCCTGGTTTAAGATGCTATTTTAAGTGGTTGCTAATTGAATAATGTTTGCTAACAGCAAACCCGGACTCCAGGTCTGTTCTATTGCTTATCACACACATTTCCGTGTACCTCACACTCCCAATCTCCGTTCTGAAAGGACGGACATCCATTCCGATGCAGGACCGCTGATATTGACTGTCCCGCCACGGGGAACCTTCTCTCCACATCTACTTTATCGATGCCTTTAAACATACGATCATTTCCGAAAACCACATCCGTCCGCCTCATTCTTCTGAGATCCAGCCATCAAAGGCATTACATGTTTGACTATTTTGCCTTAAGTCTGTGTAATGATCAATTCAATGGGCATCGCAAACCCGCTGACACCCCTGCACGCCCCATACAGTGTCACAGGGCAAGAATCATTTCGAAAAGTTCACAAAATGCCTGGATCCAGCATATAGTTAGATGAATACCGGTGAAAGTTCAAGGTGCATTGATTCTGAAATTATCTCTGAATGAAACAACCTTCAGGTATCTAAGAATTCCAAATCACTGAATCTGTTCGCAAACTCAAATTAGTGTGTGAGGACATATTTGCCGAAATCTGTAAACATTCACATACTGGCCTGAATGCTCCTAGATCAATGAGCGTTACGAATAAGTGTGCATCTCTGTATTGCCGGACACATCACTGAATCTGTTCGCATCCCCAGACTGGTGTGCGAGGGCATATTTGCCGACACCGCCCTAAATCTGTGTAATCCCAAAAATCAGTGTTCTCTCCATACACGCTGACTCCCCAACATGCATAATAGATTATCTCAGAGCAGGAATCATTTCAAATCGATCAGAAAATGACTGTTTCGACATTACAATCAGCACGCATCCCGAAATGCATTTGCAATTCCAGATCGTTTGACACACACAGATCTGGGTGTAACCTGTGCACCTCCATATTAGACAACAGATGCCTAAATCTGCGCACATTCCCAAATCCGAATTCAACCATAAATCTGTGCGCATGACCGGGTAAGAGCTCGCCCTAAATCCATATGCACCCCAATCCTGACGACAAGCCCACATGCACGTTGGATTATCCGAAATCACGAGTCAGGTCAAACAGTTCACAAAATAGCTTCGCGTTCAAAAATCTTTAAAACAAACTTCCAAGTTCTATTATTAAAGTATATATAAGTGAAACAACCTTCTAATTCGTCACGAACCCCAATCCACCGACACACCCAAATCCCTGTGTACTCAAACTCGCCGCTCACATGTCAAAATCTCTGAGAACCCTCAAATCCGAGTCCGCCCATACATGTACAATTGTTTATCCTGGAGAGAAAAACATTTAAAATATTTCTCAAGATAGCTTAATCCACTTTAAGAAATAGCAAGAACAAGGCTCAACGTTAAAGTGCATTATTTATCCGAGTATCTGTAAAATAAACAATTTGAATTTTAGCATTATATCCAATTCCTCCGACAACCAAAATCCACGTGCTCTCCCAAATCCGTATGCACACCCAAATGGGTGCGCATTCCGAACCTGTCAACACCTCCCACTTACAGAATATCCGAGATGAGAAATAATTTCAAATAGTTCAGAAAGTAGCAACTTCCAACTTAAAAATCACAGCAAGAACAGAGTAGAAAACTGGAAGTGTATTTATTAATAAAGTACCTATCAATGAAACAACCGTGAGATTTGTCAGGACCCCAAATCTGAGAGCATCTGAGATCGTGTACATCACCAAACCTGCTGATACTCACGTGTACACAACTGATTTCCCTGAAGGAAGAGTCACCTTAAAGAAATCGCGAGGGCATAGTGCAGCTATTATTAAAAACACTATAAATGAAATGACTTTCAGATACACCACAACCCCAATTCGACCGACTATAACAAATTCGTGCGCCGGCACGCACCTAACCCTTTCCTCGTCCCCAATCGTCAGGCACCCGTGTGCACCCCAAATCCATAATGACGTCCTATTGGTTCCTAATCTTGTGCTGCTTCCCAATCAGAAAGTGATTTTTGATCACTTTCCAAATCCACACATCACTGTGCACAAGTACTCGCCGAAACTCTCCTAAAGAGAACAAATCTGTGTGTACCCCCAAATCCACTGATTTTACTAAATCCGTTCTCATAGCAAATCGGTTGCTGCCCATTTATGCCGAAGCAGCACTAAATCTGCACAAACCCAAAATCGGTGCGCACCCCAAACCCTCTGACACCCGAGAGGCATAATGGATTATCCCAGACAAGCAACATTTCAATCAATTCAGAGAATGACCGTCTCGTGTTTAGCAAGCCATATGTGCGCCAAAATCCTTTTGCAGATCGGCGAAACACCCAAATGTGCACGTCCACCCAAATCTGTCTGCAGTCCCGTATTCAAGACTACACCCCGAACTGATTATTAAAATCCGACCGCACCCCACAGGCATATTACATGACCCAGACGGATAATCATTGCAATCACAAACTGGCTGTCTGGTAAAAACCACCACGTATCCCAAAGTCCCTACGTATGTCACCAAATGGATATGCACTCACAAAAACTTGGAGACTCTAAATTTGCTCTCCCTAAGAAGGTGCGCACCCCGATATCGGAGCACTCCGCTAAATCAGTTTGGAACCCTTTATTACTCTCCTAAATCCAGGCACAACCCTAAATCCACATAAACCACGTGTCTGCGCGCAACCCATAGTCGACGACAAAAAATAAAATTGTGCAATCGCAAGTTCAGTGCGCACCCTAAACCCACGACTCCGCCACTTGTACATCAGATTTTCCCGGAGCAACAATCAATAAAAACAATTGAGAAAATGGCAGCCTCGACATTAATAATCCGCACGCAAATTTTGATCCGTCAACTCACCAAATCCCATGATCGAAAAGGCAACCGAAATCAGCGAACATCACCTTGTGCATCGTCAAAATGGTTCTCATCACCAAATCCATGTGCATCGTCAAATTGGTGCGCATCACGAAATCCATGTGCATCGTCAAATTGGTGCGCATCACCAAATCCATGTGCATCGTCAAATTGGTGCTCATCACCAGATCCATGTGCATCGTCAAATTGGTGCGCATCACGAAATCCATGTGCATCGTCAAATTGGTGCGCATCACCAAATCCATGTGCATCGTCAAATTGGTGCTCATCACCAGATCCATGTGCATCGTCAAATTGGTGCGCATCACCAAATCCATGTACATCGTCAAATTGGTGCGCATCACCAAATCCATGTGCATCGTCAAATTGGTGCGCATCACCAAATCCATGTGCATCGTCAAATTGGTGCTCATCACCAGATCCATGTGCATCGTCAAATTAGTGCGCATCACCAAATCCATGTGCATCGTCAAATTGGTGCTCATCACCAAATCCATGTGCATCGTCAAATTGGTGCGCATCACCAAATCCATGTGCATCGTCAAATTGGTGCGCATCACCAAATCCATGTGCATCGTCAAATTGGTGCTCATCACCAAATTCATGTGCATCGTCAAATTGGTGAGCATCACCATGCGCAGCCCAAACACGCTGAAACCCCCTCATTCATATGTGGGGTCCATTGTACACAGATTTTGTAATCTTGTGAATGTCTGTTTTTTTTTCTTTTGAGATAATCTAATTAGCGGGTGTGTGTCCACGGTTTTGAAGTTGTGGGGTTGCTTTCGCATTTGGAGATGCGCACGGATTTCTCACGTATCTGGGGTGCCTGCGATTTGGAGGTGTGCCGAATCTCAAAGATTTCCATTTCGATCACGTGAATAATGAATTTAATTTGAAATTTGACATGAAGTATTTTAAACGGTAATTCCTCTGGGATAATGTGCGAGTGGGTTTCTCCGCGGGAATGATATTCACATGAATTTTGGGTGCTCTCCGAGTTGATGCGGTGCCCATATTTGAGGTGTACATGGATTTGGGATTGTGTACATGTAAACACGGATTTGGGGTGAGATAAAGTTTTGGGCGTGTTGGCGGATCTGAAGTTGCACATGAATTTTGGGCTGTGTGCGGATTTTAATTTCGAGGCATCCATTTTATGAGTTCTTGAAAGGATTCTCAACTGCATGTCAGGATGTCAGCGGTTTTCGGGTAGCACTGAATTGGGTCGTGCAGATATTGGGCAGCGTCAGAGAATAAGGGGTGCACACTGCTATTGTGTGAACATGGATTTGGGAATGCGCACGGATTTAAAGTTGAGTCCACAAATATATGGGGTGAGTACTGATTTTGGGTGTGCGTAGATTTAGGGTTTGGCGGCAAATATGCACAAGCATTTGGGGAGACGCGCCAGTTTGGGGGTCTGTAGTCAATTACGGGGACGTAATTAGATGTTCTGATGTTCGTATATTCCGGGGGCTGTTTGTTTACCAATCAACAGTTGCAATCATATTTTCGGGTGCTGCGAATTTTAAATGCTGAAACAGCCATTTTTTGAACTGTTGGACATGAATTCTGCTTTGGAATTATCTATTACATATGTGGTGTGTCAGTGTGTTTGGAGTGCGCACTGATTGGGTGATATGCACATGTTTTGTAGATTAATGGCGGGCAGTTTTGATTTATCGATGCAAAGCATCTGCTAAAGTAAATTCCGATAATCCGGAGCGCTTTGCAAATTTACAGTCTATTGGTCTAATTCTTAATCAATACTGTAACATATTTTAAATTTACATTTAAAGGTACTGCGCTGTGCTTTTAGAAATTGCTGCAATTTACGAGAATGCGAAAAAAAGAACCGCTGGTGAGATTTAAGGAAGAAACTTAGACATCACTCGAAATCCAGTCTCAACATGGCCGTGCACACATATGTGAGGATACACATAGATTTGGGTGTGTTGACGGAACAATATTTGCACACGAATGCGTTGAGTGTGGATTGTTAACGTCGAGGTTGCCATTTTCTCAACTGTTTCGAATCCATCTTGCTCGGAAAAAACTCATGGGCATGTGGGGGTGTCAGCGGGTTTAGGGTTGCACTGGGTATTGGGTATTGCGTGTCTGCGAATGGGTTGCACAGGGTCTCGGGGTGCACATGGATGCACAGGGCTTTTGGGGTTTGTTCGTGTTATGGGGATGCGCTCGTATTTGGGGAGAGCATATTTGGGGGTTTGTCGGCGAATATGGAGTCGCCACGTTTCTGTGGGTGTATTTGTGAGCTCATAAGGATTTGGGTTGATCTGTGTGAGTGTCTGCGGATTTGGTGATGAGGCAGCCATGTTGTGCTTGAAATTATTCTTCGTCTGGTTCATCGAATGTGCGTCCTTAATTGGGGCTGAGCGCAGATTTTGGGACTCACGCGCATTTTCGAGAGACGTGCATACTGCTGCTGAGTCTGAGGGTGCACATGAATTTGACCAACGTTGACCATGATGATAATGTTGTTGTCTCCAGAGCCATAACACTGACCAGTGTGATAATGTAACAGCGTGTCCCGGTCATTCACAGGAATGCAATCCTAAGACACCCATATATTAACTTCCTTCCCTGTGTATAGAACTCAACTGGAGATTTACCCAACTCCTTGAGTCGGCTGAGTGCGAGTAGCTGGATCAAAGGTATATACAGTCTTGTATGCTGTACATTACTACCCCATATAACTGAATACCTAACAAAACGGGGGAGTGGGGGGATTGATTAATCCAAATGCTGGAGAAACTTCTCAGGCCAAGCAGCATCAATGGAAAACAACACAGTCGACGTTTTGGGCCGAAGCCCTTCAGCAGGACTGGAGTAGATTTGAACGGTGACGAGAGGCGAAAGAGAAACGCCAGACGACAGGTGAAACTTGGAGCTGGATGGATAAAACAAAGTGCTAGGAAGTTGATTGCTGACAGAGACAGAAGGCTATGGAGGAAAGAAAATGGGGCAAGGCGTCGCCACATTTTGTGGCTGTATCTGGGAGTTCATAAGGATTTGGGTTGATCGGCAGATTTGGTGATGTGCTCACGACCTTTGGGATGCGTGGAGCAGTTAATTTCAAGGCAGACATTTTGATTTTTGAAATGATTCTCCGTCTGGGTCGCCGTATGTGCGTCCTTACTTAGGGAAGTGCGCAGACTTTGGGACTCACGCGCATTTTCGAGATACGTGCTTACTGTTGCTGAGTATGCGAATGTAACAGCGTATCCCGGTCATTCACAGGAATGCATTCCTAAGACAACCATATTTTAACTTCCTCCCGTATGTATAGCATTCAACTGAAGATTCATCCAACTCCTGAATGCGATTAGATGAATCAAAGGTAGAGGAGTAGATTGGAAAGGTGATATGAAGGGAAAGAGAAACGCCAGACGACAGGTGAAACGTGGAGCTGGATGGATAAAGCAAAGTGCTAGGAAGTTGATTGCTGAAAGAGACAGAAGTCTATGGAGGAAAGAAAAATGGAGCAAGGGGAGATGGACCATAGGGTGGCTATGACGGGCAAGGAGATATTAAATGAGAGGGACAAAGGGGTAGAAAATGGTGAAGGAGAGGTTTGGGAAAGCAATGTTCATGCCATCAGGTTGGAACCTAACCAAACGGATTATAAGCTGTTGTTCCTCGCACCTAAGTGTGGCCTTATCGTGACAGTGGAGGAACTCATGAATGGACATATCGGAATGGGAATGGGAAGTGGGATCAAAATGTGTGACCACTTGGAGATACAGCCTGTTCGGCGGATGGAGTGTAGATGCACAAACCCTCAATCAGTTTGCATCCCTTTATCGGGGAACAAACCCTTAAGTCTGCGCAACTTCCAATTAAGTTCGCATCTCAAACCCATGTGCACCCCAAATACGTACATATCCTCAAGAAAGAGCAAACCCAAAATCAACGTGTGTATCGAACCCGCTGGGAACCTCAAATGCGTTTTACATAATCCCAGAAAATAATCATTTCGAACAGAACACATGATGTCTTCGCCAATTACTGTGCCTGGCAAATTTGTAGGTGACGTCCTAAATCTGCTCTATCTCCAAATCGGCGCGCACCCTAATCACTCTGAAACGCCCCAATGCATAATCACAGAATGGGAATTATTTTAAAGAATTCAGAAAATGCCAGCCTCGACATTAAAAATTCACATATGCCCCAAAATTTATTTGGAGATCAACCACTACACAAAAGTATGGTTGTACAGCAAATCTGCGTGGAGCCACATATTCAACCTCGCACCCCGATACCGGCGCAATCCTACTTTCAGTCTGCACCACAACCATATTGACATGCACACATGCACATTAGATTTTACCAGAGCAAGGATCACTTCAAACCGATCAGCAAATTGGTGCCGCCACCATAAAGTAGCAAGAATACTGTTGGACATTAAAAGTATATCTATTATGAACGTATCTGTAAGTGATGCTAAGTTGGACAAGTCACAACTCCAAATCCGCAGGCACCAAAACTCTGTGAGATCTCAGAATTTCGACAACATCCCTATAAATCTGCGCCATCCCCAAATCAGTGCGCACCTAAAACACGCTGAGACTTTCAAACGCGTAATGGATTATTTCAAAGCCGGAATAATTTCAACCAGTTCAGACAATGGCTGTCTCGACTTTTAAAATATACTCACAAATGCCCCAAATTTGTTTACAGAACGGCAGACATAATGAAATTTGCTTCACACCACAAACCCCTGTGTACCCTCATACTCAACACCTAAACGTGCACAGAGCACGATAATCCGTGTGAACCTCCAAATCTTCGCAGATCTCTAAGTAAAGGCGCACCCAAAATGCATGTACACCTCAGCCCACACATTCGATGATCCAGGCACAGGATGGTTTCAAACACGAGACAGCCCTGACAGCAAAAATCCCAGGCATCTCAAAATCCATGAGGAGTCCGCCAAATCTGTGGACATATCAAGATCACGTCAAATCCTGTCGAACCCCCAGATACACCCATAAAAACGTGGATATGTGGTGCTCATGTACCTGGGGATAACATGTTTGGGGTGTGTGCATGGGTGCATTGTTTAATGTAGTTGTGTAAAATGTAAATTTAAGAAAACATGAAGATAATCACAAATGATGATTCAGTGCCATATTTATGGACGAAATTTGTAAAAGTGTATGACCCTTCCGTTCTCACCCAGTAGCAAAGGCAGACAGGTACAGAATGAATTAGTTAACCAGACTGCCCATTAATTGGCAGCTTGAAATATTTCTTCACAACTTTCTCCTGACCTCAGGCAACGTAGACATGCTCACAAAATTCTATTACATCAGCAAAAACACGCACACAATTCTCAGCAGAGATGTTCCTGTTCTCATTGTGTGTTGCCTTGGACCTCCCATTTCTGCAGATTTTCTTCAGTTTGTGCAACAGTAACATGGTTATTTCACCGTTGTCACCCGACATTGTTCTCCCTTCCGTATCTCTGCTGGTGTGTGTGTGTGTGCGTGTGTGTGTGTGTGCGCGCGCGCGCGTGTGTGTGTGTGTTCGTGCGTGCGTTTCTGAGAAGAGACAATTTAAATGTTTTTCCACATTTTCTGTTATTCTGTTCTGGCTAGAACATTTCCCGCCATTGTTCCGCATGCCGGCTATTCTGCCGCTGACAGGGGCGCCATGGAAGTGTATGAATCCTGCCATCAGCGTCCGGGTTTCATCCAACTGACGCCAAGACAGCGGTAAAAAAAAATGTCTCTAAGGAGGGTGAAAACCGGGCTTTAGTTTTCCTCTGCCACTTCAGATTTTGGAATTAGTATGGGCATCATTTGTCTTCATGTTACAATGTAAAATCCTCTTCTGTCTCTGGAAGATATGCAGACACTTGCACTAAATGCGACAATGAACTGGAAATATTACAGGATACCCTCAAACTGCTGAATTAGTTGCCGCTCTGTATTTTCTGTTCTTGCTTTTCTCTGCCTCTGTTCCAGCGAACTTGGTAGCGATTGTGATCCTGTCCCGGGGAAAGTGTGGTCTCTCCAAATGTGTCACTCGCTACCTGGTGGCAATGGCCGCAGCCGATATCCTGGTCGTTATCTCCGATCCGCTGCTGAGGTGGACTGCTTGTTATTATTTTCCCAGATCATTCCTGATCCTAACTCCTGTGTGTAACCTCCATTTCTGGTTTAATTTTGCGAGAACTGCGACCTCTGTCTGGCTGACTGTCGCTTTCACCGTCGATCAATTTGTGGCTATTTGCTGTGAGAGGCAGGAAACAACATATTGCACCGAGAGAACGTCAGCTGTGGTCATCGGTACAGTGAGTGTGCTGGCCTGTTTCGAGAATGTTCCCTGGGGCTTTGCATAGGAGCATAAGGTAATAATTGACGGTGTTCTTACACCGAGCGAAAAGAACTCTCTCTCATCGGCTGCATTTGCGATATCTCCCCGCATTTTTACACCTTATGTCCCATTCTTTCTGATTTTGTTCTTCAATATTTTGACTGCCAGACGGATTCTAGCGGCCAGTCGAGCACCCGGGGGGGGGGGGGGGAGACAAAAGAGCGCAGAGAATGAGAAGAACCGGGAGACGGAGAACCGACGAAAATCCATCGTTTCGTTCTTCAGCATAACCGGCAGCTTCATATTGCTGTGGGTAATACAAGTGATATTTTATATCTATCAAACGATTTCAAAAGGTTTTGCTTATTATGTGACTGATCCCCTGTTACGTCACAGAAACTACATTCGCAATGCTGCAGACTCTCAGTACCTGTTCTAATACGTGCATTTACGTTGACCCAGAGCAAAGTCCGAGAGGAACTAAGGAATGCGGAGATATACCCGTGGAATCCTGTGTTGAAGCTCATGAAACGTCAGAAATGAATGACATGAAGATTTATAACTCGGCTGTCTTATTGCTCTTTATTCTGCAACCTGCCTTGTGTATAAATCGAATCATGTGATGCCATAGTGGGGTGCTCCAGGGCTCGGTATTGGGACCACAGCTGTGATGATCAGAGTTACAAAACAACAGGGCAGGTTCTTGAAGAAGGGTGTCAACCCGAGAGGTTGACTCTTTACAAATTTACACCGAGATCACATTTGCACCTCACCTCCCAGCTTTATGATTTTCAGGCGAAACTGCCACCCTGAGCCTTCTGGTTCTGACAAATCTATCTGATCCTGGAGCATATTTTCGTCAGTACCAACCACTCCTGCTCCCGCAATACATCGCGCTTTACTTCCCTCTTGCACTCTTGTTTTCTCCTCTTTATTTAACAGTAGGATCTTCAACTACCTTCCAGCAAAAGACTTTTTTACTGTTTTATAGGTTAAGATAGGACAAAATTGCCTTTACCTTTAACTGCAAAAGAGAGAAAAATAAATATAGGAGAGTAGAGAGATAGACAGAGAGAGAGAGAGAGAGAGAGAGAGAGAGAGAGAGAGAGAGAGAGAGAGAGAGAGGGAGAGAGAGAGAGAGAGAGAGAGAGAGAGAGAGAGAGAGAGGAGGGTTGCAAATGAGATATCGGAGGGAGCGGAAAAGAGTGAGAAGCATCGCGAGAGACAGCTTGGGAGAGAGAGCACGCGAGGAAGAGCGACAGAGACAGAAAGAGGGAGAATGAGATCAGAAGCGCGTATGGTGATATTCTCAGACGCGTTGATACTAAGGAGGAGGTAGTGTTCGATCAAGGAGCATATCTGTAGGGAACACGGACCACATGCAGGCATCATTGACAGCACTCACACAGTGAGCTGGGGAAGGGGGTGGAGAACTATTCCTGTACTGTACTGTACTGCTTAATGTTTATTGGACAATGATTTGAAGCTGATGGGGCATGTGACGGAATTGTTATTTCGACCCTACCTGTCGTTTGTATCTGGGACATTCCTGCGTGGGTGCTGGGAACAACCAATCAGAGCTAAAGTGGTCAGATCCTCAAGGAGAATTAACCTGCCGAGCTGCCAGAACGGGGCAGTGGGAACGAGATACAAGATGAGTTTGTGTCACAAGAACACACTTCTCTAAACGCAAAGGTACTGCAACGAAGCAGACGGATGTGCCATAGCACAGCTCTGGCCAGTTCTTGTGCAGGCTAGCACAAGAGTCCAATACAGGTACAGAGATTGATCAAAACGTAACATTGAAGCTACAGTGCTGGACAAACCCAGTTTTGTACTGTAACCCTGATAGATAAACATCACCACCTCTGGACTGCGGGGACACCAACAGGTAGGAACACAGACCCAATACACGCCACACTGCTCTGTGAGGACTCGTATTTGCTGTAGAGGTAAAGACACGAACAGCCCCGCATTTCGCTGTACATTCAGTGCCGATCATTCTTCGCCCGCTCAGAATACACCAGCCACTACAGGAACACAGACCTGTGCAAACCAGCTCTGGACTGCATGTACACTGACCAGTGCAGGTTCAACACGGCACCGCAGGGAGCTGGACCATCTGGACAATCACCGGAGCTCCGCGTGGTGAGAAAGAGGAGGGTGCACACATCATATAAACGTGTGGTGCAAATGAGCCTGTACAAGGACACTCAGCAGCTAACTGCGTGGACAATGAGCTTTAAAATATCCAGATTTCCAAAACCAGGACATAGACCTATAAAACTCTGAATATTGCTTTCAGTGCTCCCGAACGTCCAGATCTGCGCCAGGTGCGCCGAGCTGCAGCTCCTAAGGGGCCGTGTTGGGGATTTTGTGGGGAAGATCGGGAGTCTCTGATGGTATGTTGCTTCCCGGGTGCCAAGGTCCGAGACATCTCAGATCAGGTGCAGGTTATTCTCGAGAGTGAGGGCAAGAATCCAGATGTTGTGGTCCATGTAGGGACCAATGACGTGGGTAGGATGAGTGAGGGAGTTAGATGCGAAGCTGAAGAGCAGGACCTCCAGGGTAACAATCTCAGGATTGCTACCTGTGCCAGGTGCGAGTGAGGCAAGGAACAGAAGGATTATAATGATTAAGACGTGGCTGAGAGGATAGCGAGAGGAAGAATAAAGGACAGGTGGGGACTACACGGTTCCAGAATATTAAGTGTGTAGTAGAGGAAGGTGGGGCGGAACAAGTGGAAAGGAGGACTCAAGTATAGAAGGATGGTCTGGCGGAACATGGAGTTAAATGTGTTGAAAGAAGAAGTAAATTTAGAAAGGACAACATCGTATAGCCCGATGGGAGCTTGGGGAGCTGGGTAAGCACAATAGGCAGCGATTCAAACAGAGAGAGGAGAAATGGGCTAAAAATTCTATATCTGAATGCACGAAGTGTCAGAAATAAGGCGGATGAGCTTGAAGCCCAGGTGCGAATGGGGAACTATGATGTTGTTGGGATAACGCAGACATGGCTGCAGGGAGATCAGACCTGGGAAATGAATGTACAAGGGTATACATGCTATCGTAGGGACAGAAATGTGGGCAGAGGGGCTTGGGTGGCCCTGCTGGTGAGGAATGAGATTCAGTCCTTTGCAAGGGGGGACATAGGGTCGGGAGAAGTGGAGTCTGTGTGGACAGAACTGAGAAACAGTAAGGGAAAAAGGACCCAACTAGGTGTTGTCTACTGGCCACCAAACAGTAGCATGGATATTGGGTGCAAGTTAAATAGGGAGTTAACATTGGCATGTGGCAAAGGTAATGTCACAGTAGTTATGGGGGATTTCAACATGCAGGTGAACTGGGAGAATCAGGTTGGTGCTGGACCACAGGATAGGGAGTTTGTAGAGTGCCTACGTGATGCATTCTTGGAACAGCTTGTACGAGAGCCGACCAGGGACAAGACTATTCTGGATTTAGTGTTATGTAATGAGCAGGATTTGGTAAGCGATCTCGCAGTAAAGGAGCCATTAGGAGGAAGTGATCACAATATGATAAGCTTATATCTGCAATTTCAGAAGGATAAGGGCAGATCGGAGGTGTCAGTGTTGCAGATGAACAAGGGAAACTATGAAGCCATGAGAGAGGAGCTGGCCAAAGTTAACTGGACGGATAGCCTAGCAGAAAAGACAGTGGAACAGCAATGGCAGGTATTCTTGGGAATAATGCACGAGGTGCAAAATCAGTTCATCCCCCAGAGAAGGAAGGATTCAAAGGGGGGAAAGGGGCCTCAGTGGCTGTCAAAGGAGGTCAGAGAGTGCATAGCATTAAAAAAAAGAAATATGACACAGCTAAGGTGAGTGGGAGGACAGATGATTGGGAAGTTCTTAAGGAACAGCAGAACTTAACTAAAAGACAATACGGGGAGAAAAAATGAGGTACGAACGCATAGTAGCTAGGAATATAAAGGAAAATAGCAAAAGCCTTTTTAGGTATGTGAAGAGAAAGAAGATAGTTAAGAACAATGTTGGCCCTTGAAGAATGAATTCGGTGAAATTTTTATGGGAAACAGAGAAACGGCAGAAGAATTTATTGAGTACTTTAGATCTGTTTTCACTAAGGAAGACTCAAGCAATTTACCAGATGTATGGATGGGCCAAGGACATAGGGTAACAGGGGAAATGAAACAGATTAACATTCGGAAGGAAACGGTGATGAGAAGACTGATGGGATTGAAGGCTGACAAATCCCCAGGTCCAGATGGTCTGCACCCTAGTGTACTAAAGGAGGTGGCTCTGGAAATTGCGGATGCATTGGTAATCATTTTCCAATGTTCCTTAGATTCAGGGTCAGTTCCTGAGGATTGGAGAATGACTAATGTTTTCCCACTTTTTAAGAAAGTAGGGAGGGAGAAAACAGAGAACTATCGGCCTGTCAGCCTGACATCTAGGTAGCTGTGATAGAATTGGGCCGAGCCAGCATGGATTTACCAAGGGTAAATCATGCTTGACTAATCTGTTGGAGTTTTTCGAGGATGTAACCAGGAAGATAGACGGGGGAGATCCAGTGGATGTAGTGTACCTCGATTTCAGATAAGAAATTTGATAAGGTCCCTCATAGAAGATTGGTGGGTAAAATCAAAGCTCAGGGCATCGCGGGGAAGGCATTGAGATGGACAGAAAACTGTTTGGCAGATAGAAAGCAAAGGGTAGCGGTGAATGGGTGTTTCTCGGAATGGCAGGTGGTGACTAGTGGGGTGCCACAGGGCTCGGTATTGGGACCACAGCTGTTTACCATTTACGTTAACAATTTGGATGAAGGCATAGAAAATAACATCAGAAAATTTGCTGATGATACTAAGCTGGGTGGGAGTGTGACATGTGATGAGGATGTTTGGAGAATTCAGGGTGACATGGATAGGCTGGGTGAGTGGGCAGATATTTGGCAGATGGCGTATAATGTAAATTAGTTTGAGGTTATCCATTTTGGGAGTAAGAACAGGAAGGCAGATTATTATCTGAACGGTATAGAGTTGGGTAAGGGAGTAATACAAAGAGATTTCGGAGTCCTTGTTCATCAGTCACTCAAGGTGAATGAACATGTGCAGCAGGCAGTGAAGAAGGCTAATGGAATGTTGGCCTTTATTACAAAGGGGATTGAGTGCAAGAGCAAGGAAATACTCTTGCATTTGTACAGAGCTCTGGTGAGACCAAACCTGGAGTATTTTGTACAGTTTTGGTCTCCAGGGTTAAGGAAGGACATCCTGGCTGTAGAGGAAGTGCAGCGTAGATTTACGAGGTAAATTCCTGGGATGTCTGGACTGTCTTATGCAGAGAGGTTAGAGAGACTAGGCTTGCACTCGCTGGAGTTAAGGAGATTGAGAGGGGATCTGATCGAAACATATAAGATTATTGCGGGATTGGACAAGATAGAGGCAGGAAATATGTTCTAGATGCTGGGGGAGTCCAGTACCAGAAGGCATGGTTTGGGAATAAGGGGTAGGTCATTTAGGACAGAGTTAAGGAAAAACCTCTTCTCCCAGAGAGTTGTGGGGGTCTAGAATGCACTGCCTCAGAAGGCAGTAGAGGCCAATTCTCTGGATGCTTTCAAGAAGGAGCTAGATAGGTATCTTATGGATAGTGGAATCAAGGGATATGGGGACAAGGCAGGAACCGGGTATTGATAGGAATTGAACATCCATGATCACAAAATGGCGGTGCAGTCTCGAAGGCCCGAATGGTCTACTTTTGCACCTATTGTCTATTGTCTGTTGTCTAAAATCTTTACATAAGAAAGTTAATACACATTTTAAGGATTTTGGTCTAATTTTTATATGCAGGGAACTTTTCCCACAACAGACGGGATTATCCTCATTATTCTGCAAACCATTCTGTATGTAGAAGAATAGACAATTACATAACATTTGGAAAAGACAAAGACAAAATAAACACCTGAGGATCTGGGACAATAGATGTAAGTGACCATGCACCTCTATATTTATCTTTTGATTTTGACCTACAAGTAAAGAATACTATTTGTAAACTAAATTCAACTCTACTTAATGATCACTATCTTAAGGAACAAATTAAAAAATAAATTGGTCTTTTCTTAGAATTCAGTGATAATGGATAGGTTTAACCTCCCCTTCTATGGGATACTCTGAAGGCTGATTTAAGAGGGAAAATTATAGCGATATCTTCATATAAGAAAAAAAAGATTAAATTGTTAGAGAATTTGCATATTGTGCTGAAGTAGCTAGAAAAAAACACGAAGTGAATTTGGCACAGGATACATTAGAGGAAACTGAAAAAAAATATATATTAATAGTTTGGCTACGCAGGAAATCAAGAAAAATATCATGTTCCTGAACCAGTGACATTATGAAAATGGATCAAATTCTATGAAAGTACTGGCATGGAAACATAATAAAAGGATATTAGAATATACAAACCATAGTATTAGGGATTCATGAACAAAAACGATTAAAAACAATCGAATTGAAATTCAAGAAGCTTTTGAACTGCTTTACGAAACTCTATGAGTTCCAAGGGGAAGGATAACACAAATTGACAACTATCTGACTTCTCTGGAGTTAACCATTTTAAGCGAAGAGCAAAATAGAACAATAACCGATGACTTAACTGATGACATCACTGAAGTTGAATTAAAAGCAGCAATTAGTAGGCTTAAATTAACCAAGTCATCAGGATCAGATGGGGAGACGGCAGAGTGGTACAAAGTATTTGAAAATGAGTTAATTCCCGCCTTACTCACCACACTGAACTGGGCTCTAAAAAGGCACAGATGCCACTCAGTTGGAAGGAAGCGATAATCTCAGCTTTACCGGAAGGATAAAATAGAATGCGGGTCATTTACATTAATATCCGTTCTTAATGGAGATCATAGAATATTTACCTACATCATGACCAAAAGATGAGAAGAGTTTCTACCGATATTGACACATGACGATCAGACAGTTTTTTTTCAACAGCGCTGGACACAAGACAATATACGAAACACATTTCACATTATGGATCATTTACAAAAAAACACTGAAATCGAATCAATTGTGATAATCATGGACGCTGAAAACGCATTTGATTCGGTTAATTGGAATTTTCTTTAAGTAGTTTTGTATAGATTTGTTTTCAATGACACAATTATTACAACTATACAGGCACTATATGACAACCCTACTGCTAGGATTAAAAATCGATATTTATCAAATAGTCTTACCATAGAAAGGGCTACAAGGGAAGGTTATGCATGGTCACCGCAAAGCTTCACATTATATCTGGAACCATTAGCTCAATACATCAACAAAATGAAGATATCAGGGGAATTACTATTGGATGAAAGGAGTAGAAATTGGCTTGTTACGTGGATGACATCTTGATCTATCTCGGGCAACTAACACACTCTTTATTTAAATTGATGGAATACTTTGAACAATGTGGTCACTTATCAGGATGCAAGATCAACATAGATTTAAAAAAAAACAGTTACTTTCATATAATTATAACACACCAGGAGAAATTGAAATTAAATATCCTTGGACATGGCAAACAGAGTCGTTCGAATATTGGGCATCATTATGCCAAAAGTTTTGGCAAAATTATCAGAATGCAATTATCAGCCTATATATATATATATATAAATTAAGGAAGATATAACAAGATGGAAGCGATTTTGATTGTTAGTCTCAGTTTAAGGATTGAATCTGTTAAGATGAATATACTGCCCAGACAAGTATATCTCTTTCAGATCCTACCAATAGAGATTCATCAAAATCAATTAAATGAATGGAACAAAATGTTATCAAGGTCTATTTTGCAAGATAGAAGGACTAAAGTTCGTCTCAAAAAGGTATTGAGTTCGTAGTAAAACGGGGGATGGGGCCTACATTCTCTAAGAGATAATTATTTTGCAGCAGAGTTTAAAGTTGTGATATGTTGTCGAAATCCATCATATTACTCTAAATGGAAAAAAAAACATTGAGGAGGGGATACTTCCATTCCCATACAGGCAATGTTGGCTGATAACAACAAAAGCGGAGGGAGCATCACTCCGTTTCTGACCCGGGGAGTGTGCGTTGGGACGCTGTGGAGAGAGCATCATTCTGTGTCGGACCACGGCAGTGTATGATGGGACGCGGTGCTGTGAGCTCCACTCTGTATCTGAAACCAGAACTGCATGATCTATCCCTTTAAAATGGATAGGGAGGGGGTAAAAGGGGAGGAGGGGTGGCATTACCAGTCAGGGATACTATTACAGCTGCAGAAAGTGTGGATAATGTAGCAGGATCCTCTTTTGAGATTGGATGGGTAGAAGTCAGGAACATGAAGGGAGCGGTTACTCTACAGGAGGTATTCTATAGGCCCCCTGGAAGCAGCAGATACACCGAGGAACAGATTGGGAGGCAGATTTTGGAAAGGTGCAAAAATAACAGGGTTGTTATCATGGGTGATTTTAACTTCCCTAATATTGATTGACACTTGATTAGTTCCGAAGGTTTAGACGGGGCAGAGTCTTTTGAATGTGTACAGGATGGATTCCTGTCACAGTATGTTGACAGGCCGACTAGGGTAAATGCCATACTGGATCTAGTGTTAGGTAACGAACCGGGTCAGGTCACAGATCAGTCAATGGGTGAGCATCTGGGGGACAGTGATCACCGCAAAATGGCCTTTAGCAGTATCATGGAAAAGGACAGAATCAGAGTGGACAGGATATTTTTTTAATTGGGGACGGGCAAATTATTAGGCTAAAAGGCTGGAACGCGGATACGAATGGGGATGAAGGTTTCGCAAGGAAATATACTATGAGCATGTGGTCGATGTTTAAGGTTCTTTTGCAGGATGTTAGGGATAAATTTGTCCCGGTGAGGAAAATAAAGAATGGTAGGATAAAGGAACAATGGGTGACAGGTGAAGTGGAAAATCGAGCCAGGTGGAGAAAGGCAGCATACATGAGGTTTAGGAAACAAGGATCAGATGGGTCTGTTGAGGAATATAAGGTAGCAAGAAAGGAGATAAAGAAGGGGCTGAGAAGGTCTTGGCGAGTGGGTATAGGAAAACATAAAGGCATTCTTCAATTATGTGAAGAACAAAAGGATGACAGGTATAAAGGTACGACCGATAATAGATAAAAGCGGGAAGATGTGCCTGGAGGCCGAGAAACTGAGCGAAGTCCTCAATGAATACTCATCTTCGGTATTCACTAATGAGAGGGAAATTGATGACGATGAGGACAATCTTAGTGAGTTTCATGCTCTGGAGCATGTTGATATTAAGGGAGAGGAGGTGTTGGAGTTGTTAAAATAAATTAGGACGGATAAGTCCCTGGGGCCTAACAGAATATTCTACAGGCATCTCCACGAGGCGAGGGTAGAGATTTCTGAGCCACTCGCCAGCATCTTTAAGTCCTTGTTGTCCACAGGAATGGTACTGGACAATTGGAGGGAGGCGACTGTTGTCCCGTTGTTTAAAAAGGTAGTAAGGATAGTCCGGGTAATTATAACCCAGTGAGCCTTACGTCTGTGGTGAGAAAGCTGTTGGAAAACATTCTTAGAGAAAGGATCTATGGGCATTTAGAGAATCATGGTCTGATCAGGGACAGTCAACATGGCTCTGTGAAGGGCAGATCGTGCCTACCAAGCCCAAAGAGTTCTTTGAGGAGGTGACCAGACATATAGATGAAGGTAGTGCAGTGGATGTGATCAACATGGATTTTAGTAAGGCTTTTGACAAGGTTCCACATGGTAGGCTTATTCAGAAAGTCAGAAGGCACAGGATCCAGGGAGGTTTGGCCAGGTGGATTCAGAATTGGCTTGCATGTGGAAGGCAGAGGGTTGTGGTGGTGGGTGTACTTTTAGATTGGAGGGTTGTGACTAGTAGTGTCCCACAAGGATCTGTTCTCGGACCTCTGCTTTTCGTGAGTCTTGTTAACGATCTCGATGTGGGGGTAGAAGGGTGAGTTGGCAAGTTTGCAGACGACACAAAGGTTGGTGGCGTTGCAGATAGTGTAGCGGATTGCGGAAGATTGAAGAGAGACATTGAGGCAGAAGTGGACTGAGAAGAGGCAGATGGAATTCAAAGCGGAGAAGTGTGAGGTTGTACACTTTGGAAGGACAAACTCCAAGACAGAGTACAAAGTAAATGGTAGGATACTTGGTAGTGTGGAGGAGAAGAGGGATCCTGGGAGTACATGGCCACAGAACCCTGAAAGTTGCCTCTCAGGTTGATAGGGTAGTTAAGAATGCTTATGGGGTGTTAGCTTTCATAAGTCGAGGGACAGAGATAAGAGACATGATGTAATGATGTAGTTCTATAAAACTCTGGTTTGGCCACACTTAGAGCACTGTAAAAACATAAAATGCTGGCAGAACTCATCAGGCCTGTCAGCATTTATGGGAGAAGGTAGTAACGACGTTTCCTGCCGAAACCATAGATACTATCTGGCCTGCTGACTTCTGCCAGCATGTTGTGTTTTTATTTATTTCCAGAATCCGCAATTCACTCGTGTTGCCTTTGGAGTACCGTGTCCAATTCTGGTCGCCTCACTATAGGAAGGGTGTGGAAGTATTGGAAAGGGTACAGAGGAGATTTCCCAGGATGCTCCCTGGTTGAGAGAGTAGGCATTATGATTAGAGATTAAGGGAGCTAGGGATTTACTCTTTGGAGAGAAGGAGGATGAGAGGAGACATGATAGAGGTGTATCAGGTATTAAGAGGAATAAACAGAGTAGACAGCCAGCGCCTCTTCCCCTGGGCATCGCTGCTCAGTACAAGAGGACATGGCTTTAAATTAAGGGGAGGTAAGATCAATGGGGATATTAGAGGGATGTAATGTGCTGGTCTATTCTATGTTCTATGATGGGACTCTCTGTCTCACCCCGGGAGTGCGTCTGAGACGGAGTGGAGGGAGCTTTACAGTGTAGCTGACCCTGGGATTGTGTCATCGGAAAGTGCGGAGGGAACTATTTTTGATCCCGGGGTCTGTGTTGACAGAGTGTGGACGGAAAATCATTCTCTGTCCGTACCCGGGAGGTTGTGCTGGAACAGCGTGGAGGTAGCTTCTCACTGTGTCTCTGATCTTTGTGCCCAAAAATACCCAGCTTCATCCATCGCCCAACCGGTTTTTGACTCAGTTTTTCCCCCTTCTTTCATTACCATAGTCTGCCGTGCCGGACGTTTCCCGCAGTTTTGTTGTTCATATAACACAGAAATAAAAGTCCCGATTATAACAGTGCCAGTCATTCAGTTGGTCTCAGCAGATCCGTGGCTTTTCCTTTCCCCGATTACGTTCGCCCACCTTGTCTGAAACTGAAAAATACCTCATTTTCTCTCTTTCTCAGCGGTGACGAATGAATTGTGACCGACCTGCGTGAACTTCGCAGTGGAGCAGCAAGTTGTCGCTTTATTTAACTTGCACTTTGATGTGAACAACAAGTGAAACATCCCGGTTCCTGGGTTCACAAAGCGATCCGGAGATTCGCAGTGAGATCCGTGAGGCAGCCACCGGCCACTAGAGGGCACCGCGGGTCTGGGTACTGTGTAGCAGCGCACAACACTTCCAAGTTCAAGGTCAATTCATTACCAAAACACAGATATGCTACCATTAGATGCATTTCCTTGCAGGGATTTACAGTAAGTGCAAAGAAACAGAACATAATCAATGAAAGAGTGCACACAAGACAGACAATCAAAGCAAAAATACATAACAGACTGTGAAGATACTAAATCGTAAAATAAAAATAATATGAATATAAAGTTAACTAATGGGGGAGCATCCTTTCATGGAAAATATCCACATGTTCTGAGCAGGCAAGATGTGAAGAAGTAAACGTGGAACGCTTGGCTCAGAGTTGCTGACCTCTTCCCAGAAACAGAGGGGTACCTTGTGGCCAGGTAGTTAACAGAAAAAAAATATTAGAAATACATAATAAACGTCCTACAAATTAATGACGATAAATGCCGAAAATGACAAGAGCCACCAGGAATAATCCAACACATTACAGGATTGAGCAACAGTTTAACCCAATCTGATTACTTACACAGGGACAATCAATTGACAAATATTAGTCACCAAAATCTTGCTTTAAAATACAAACTCATAAAAGACACAACACCTCACTATAAATACAAACCTGTTCTAGTTTAGATTTAGAATCGTACACATTCGAGAACCTGATGATTCCTTTGACATTTGGCGTTGTTCAAAATTCAATGCTCACTCGCGTAGTGATGCCGGGGATTGAACCCGGGACCTCATACATGCGAAGCATGCGCTCTTCAACTGAGCTACATCCCCACTTAAAATGTGAACGTGTTTAGGTCCAATCCTTCCTGCATAGGACACTTGAGCAGTGCAACACAGACAATGGCTGACGTCACAGTCACTCGGCCCGAATCTGTACCACCATTCAGTGCGATCATCCCTGATCCTTGTTCAGTTCTCTTCCCAGTCACCATGATAAATTTTGTGGAATGAATCCAATTAGACTCCAGCAGAATGATCACGGAAAAAGAAAGCACGCACCACATTCTGAAGGGTAGTTTGAATGGTTTCCTGGTGAAAAAAGATGGACGCTTACCTCACAATCTACCTCGTTATGACACGCCACCTTAATATTTACCCGCACTGTGCTTTCTCTGTCGCTGTTGCACTTTATTCTGTATTTTATTATTGATTTACTTACTCTCTCAATGCACTGTGTAATGATATGATGTCTCTGAAGGAGAAGCATTTTGTCACATATTGTACCTGAGTACGTGACGGGAATAAAACAATTTTAATCCCCACTGAACTCTGTACGGCAGCAGAAATGGAGCATCACCCTCCGTCCCCTCACCCACACCATTCTGCCGCCCTTCCCCCGGACAGAACAGCCTATCCTAGCGGTCAATGAAATGCCCCGAAAAAGCTGCTGAATCATCAAACACCCTGGGTAGGCTGGAACTACCAACATTCCGGTTAAGAGACGAACGCGCTCAGCGATTGGGAGTGAAAGAAGGATTAAATGGCCCATTTCTTCGCTGGAAGATGTTGACTAGTAATCTGTGCTAGGACCCGGCTTTTCACAATCTGCGTGAATGATTTCCATGAGTTTGCCGTTGACACTATGAAAAGAAAACTTCAGGAAGAATTTTTTGTCGAAATTAGAAGCTTCGCATGATATTCCCAATAAATTCATAGCGCATCTGCAAACGATTCGGCAAGGACTGCACACTCCTCACAACTGGCAGGTCAGTAAGAAGGGCATTTTACGTGGAACTTGGTCACTGTGTCCCAGAGCCTATGGGGAGCGTATCGATCCCGGGTCTGAGAGAACAGGACAATAGCGGAAGTAAAATCTGAAACTACCGGAAATATTCCACAGATCAGACAGCGTCTGCGGAGATGGAATCAGAGTTCACGTTTCAGGTCGATGACCTTTCACCCTGAGCTGTGGGCGCGCAGTTGGAGCAGGGAATTTCACTCTGTCTCTGCACGGCGGCCTGAACTGGGCCAAGGCGTCAGTTTCCCTCTCTTCCTCCTCTCTGACTCGGTGAACCTTAGTCCTTAAATCGAGCATCAGACTCGCCTTTGCTAAAAACCTAAAGTATAGCAGAGGTGGGTGATGCAATATTTTAGCGAACATTGGACTCTGTCACTGAATGGCGCAGTTACACAGAGTCGCTGAGAGGATATCTGAAGAAGCAAAACACCTATCGGGAGATTCTCCCTTCCCGGGATCACTGCAGACCGAACTGTTCCACATCACCAGTGAACTGATCATTTTTACCCCATGAAAATCCGGTTTGAAATCTCATTTAATATGGAAACAGCAAAATTAATTCTTCGTCGCGGAGATGTGACCCCGTCTGTTCCGTGACGGGCGGGTATACTAACCATGAGGAGAAACCAGCACGAAAGTGCGATCTGTCATTTGAGGTCTCACGGGATCAAACAGATTTC